>NC_066621.1:83385491-83663085 GCF_025201925.1 Gopherus flavomarginatus
CTCTGGTCTTGGGGCTGTAGTGGGTAGGGAGCAGAAAGGAGCAAAAGGGGTTGTGGGGCTGCAGTGGGGGGACCCTGGGTGGAACAAGGGTAGGCCATAGGAGAGGGGCAGAAAGGGATGGGGCTGTGGTTGGGACCACAGGCAGAAGGGGTGGAATGGGGGCAGGGCTGCAGGCAGAAGGAGTGAGGAATTGCCCCCCAGTTGCTCTGGCCCAGGGCCCCAGGAAGCCTTAATCTGCCTCTGCAGGTAGGATCTGATGAGAAACAGTCCAATGAAAGAGTCCAATTCACTTCCATCAGATAATGGCAGACAGCTAAAAGGTGACAAATTTTGTAAGTGCTTGTATAAAGATTCAAGAAGTCTAAATACTAAGATGGGTGAACTTAAGTGCCTGGTATTAAATGAGGATATTGATATAATAGTCATCACAGAAACTTGGTGGAATGATGATAATCACAGGGACTCTGTAATACCAGGGTACAAAATACATAGGAATGACAGAAGTCATGCTGCTGAGGGAATGGCACTATATGTGAAAGAAAACAGTCAAATATAGTATAGTACACGCTGACTCTTAACGAACCACTGGGTTATCCAAGCCACTCGTTCAGTATCCAGAAGATCATTATTGCAAGAGGGGAGGTAGCAGAGAGCTCCATTCCACTAGGCTGTAGCAGGGAACAGGCCACACTTATAAGCATTAGCCACATATTCTTTCCACAAAGGTTGCTATCTTTGTTGTCATCACATCAGCCAGATGTGTGAATGAACTGGGAGCACTCCTGGCTTACCCGCCATGTTTCATAGAGAAAGTCTCTCCTTTTGCCTCCACCCAAAATTAATCCCCAGGGTAATCTGAGTTTCACATGAACCAACCTTTTCACTTGGCAGTATGCTTTCCAAAACCTTGTGCTTCCAATGAAGAAAAAAGACTGCACTCCCTCATGGTCAGATGGGCATTGGCCTTTTTTCTGCAGATATACTGTATGTTTTGTAAGGCAGCTATGTGAAGCGCCATCCACACCTTCACAAAGCATTATGCCCTAGTCCAGGCTTCTGTAGATCCAGCTGTATTAAACATGTATTAAACTGAGGACAGCAGTATTAAACATCCATACTAACTGAATCTTTGCATCCCTGTTGTGTTTGAATATTGCTTACCAATCATCCACATGTGGAATATGCAAAGGGACTACCATTTGAAGATGAAATGGAGGTTAAATACCTGTAATTGGAGGTTCTTCAAGATGCGTGGTCCCTATCTGTGTTCTGTTACTTGCCTTCCTCATCCTCTGCTTCAAAGCTTATCTGATTCACAGTAAGAGAAGGAACTGGAGAGGCATTGGTCTGTTCTGCCCTTTGTGCCCTCAGTTCAGGGCACAAGGAGAGCAACTGCGCAGGCACAGACCAATGGACACTATTTGTTACAAATCTCTGGTCTCATGTGCATGGAGCGTTTACATACCTATGTGTGGAATACAGGTTAGGGACCATACACCTCGAAGAAGTTTGTATGAATCAAGTAAACACATGAGTTTCAAACTCTTATAGAAATGACGAGTGCAGTAAGTCAATCTAGCTTAATATTCATGCATTCTCTCCTAGTCTTTTTAGTGAAAAAAGCCCTTTATCTTGAAAGTTTCTGCATATCTATGATGAGGTTGTGTACTACACAGTTTGTAGCAAGAGCAGCTTTGAATGCATTGCTACATAGCATCCCCTGTTGGCTAACCTGTAAAATGGCTTTGACTTTGCAGTGATTGATATAGGCTAACAGCGTTTCCTTCAAACCACTGATCTCTGCAATCATATAAGTACTTTGTCAGTTGAGCACAATAATTAAGGTAATAGCTCCATGGCTTTTTGGGTAATGTGCACCTATCATGGTAAAATTTAAACTGTATAATATGTAAGGAATGACTAATTCGAAAAATGCATTTAAACACTTTCTGTTTGTTACATATTGACTGATATGCACAAAATGTACAGATGAAACTAGATATGGTTCTTACCTCAAATTTTCTCCTCCTTATTGTAACAGTTTTCTCTCATTGTTACCTTGCATGTGGTGGCAGGGCTGCAGCACTGTTGTGTGTGAGAGAAGGGGACATTTCGTGATGTCTGACCCTGTCCTGTAGGGATTCTGTCTTGCACACTTCCAAGTGCAATGTTGTTTTGAGAAATCTTAACCCTTATCATCAAAGAGTTAATCTTCCTTCATCTCAACTTCCCCAGTGACAGAACTGCCCTGTGCAAAGCCCCCTCACGCAAGGACACAAATCTATCAGTGCTTCCATGTGGAAAAAGCGTCAGAGAAATGCTCTGTCTGCAGTGAGCCCTGTTCTCTACCCTGGTCTCCTCTAAATATTAGGTAATAAGTGACATAAAAATAAAAAGGACATGTTATGTGTGTGTCCTGTATATTATTGTGTTCTTCAGGTTATGAAACACTCACATCAGGCAATCTGGAGAGGTTCACACATGCCAGATGGAAACATTACATTGTCCCGTTTGCTTTTGATGAGTTTATGACTGGGGGTTTCCCTGTCATCAACTTAGATTTTAGTTGTTTGTTATTGTTCAAGATGTCTTTATTTTTAGGAAAAAACCGCTTTCTTTAAAACTTGCTGTGGATTTCCTTGTGCATGATCAAAAGCAAGAATTTTCCTTTGTCTTTGCTTCAACATATTAGTAAAACTAACGGTACATTGTGAATTGATCATTGCCACTTTTATGAATCAAGCAGGGCACCATTCATGTGCTAGGGCTGCTGGCGTGAATGTGGTAGTTTCTGTGAGCAGTGGACTCATCTGTATGAATGGTGACTGGATGTGACTGAGCCCTAGAGGACCAAGCTTTGTCATGTGACAAGAACATTGGCTAGTCCACGTGCTGCTGACGGAGGGGAGGGAATGAGGGGGGCTGAGGGTTGCTGAACACAGCATGCTGATGCCCATGCAATGCCCAGAGGCACTTCCTCTGTCTCTGTGCTCTTCCAGGGTGAATAAAGTGCATCAAATCAATCGTAGCTGAAAGATTTAAGGCGGTTTATGGTAGTTTCTTTTGTGTAGAAAAATTTGAGAAGTTTTCCATCGAGGAAGAGCTTTGCAAGTTATTGCTAAGAATGAAATAATTGCAAGGAGCCCTTGCTGTTACATTTAATAATGGTGAGAAATATACTCTATATCAGGGGTGGCCAAACTTATTGACCCTCTGAGCTGCATACGGTAGTCTTCGGAAGTCTGAGAGCTAGGCATGCCTGTTGGAGCTCGGGGCTTCAGTCCTGGGAGTTGTGCCTGCTGGGGCTCACGACATCAGCCCTGCAGCGGGATGGTGGGGCTAGGGGCTTGGAGGTTCTGCCCTGCAGAGAGAGAGGAGCATGGCCCTCTGTACCAACATTCCACACAAAGATGGACTACAAGCTGTCAGGAACAGTAGCGCCGATAATGTCGAGGCAAACCTGGTGGCTGAATTTTGTGACTTTGTCCTCACCCACAACTATTTCACATTTGGGATCAATGTATACCTTCAAATCAGTGGCAGTGCATGGCCCCCTATGGAAAAGAAGGCTTTGAGGAATTCCACCATAATTTCAACAATTTCCATCCCACCATCAACCTCAGCCTGGACCAGTCCACACAAAAGATCCACTTCCTGGACACTACAGCACTAATAAGCAATGGTCACATAAACACCACCCTACGCTGGAAACCTACTAACCGCTATACTTACCTACGTGCCTCCAGCTTTCATCCAGACCACATCATACAATCCATCGTCTATAGCCAAGCTCTAAGATACAACTGCATTTGCTCCAGTCTCTCAGGCAGACAAACACCTACAAGATCTCCAATAAGCATTCTTAAAACTACAATACCCACCTGCTGAAGTGAAGAAACAGATTGACAGAGCCAGAAGAGTACCCAAAAGTCACCTACTACAGGACAGGCCCAACAAAGAAAGTAACAGAACGCCACTAGCAGTCACCTTCAGCCCCCAACTAAAACCTCTCCAGCGCATCATCAAGAATCTGCAACCTATCCTGAAGGATGATCTCTCACTCACAGAGATCTTGGGAGACATGCCAGTCCTCACTTACAGACAGCCCCCTAACCTGAAACAAATAATCACCAGCAACCACACAACAAAAACACAAAGCCTGTTGCCAACTCTGTCCACATATCTATTCAAGGGACACCATCATAGGACCTAATCACATCAGCCACAGTATCAGGGGCTTGTTCACCTGCACATCTACCAATGTAATATATGCCATCATGTGCCAGCAATGCCCCTCTGCCATGTACATTGGCCAAACCAGACAGTCTCTGCGCAAAAGAATAAATGGACAGAAATCAGAAATCAAGAATTATAACGTTCAAAAACCAGTTGGAGAACACTTCAACCTCCCGGGACACTCAATTACAGACCTAAAAGTTGCAATTCTTCAATAAAAAAAACTTCAAAAACAGATTCCAACGAGAAACTGCAGAACTGGAATTAATTTGCAAACTGGACACCATTAAATTAGGCTTGAATAAAGACTGGGAATGCATGGGTCATTACACGCAATAAAAACTATTTCCCAATGCTAATTTTCCCCCTACTGTTACTCACACCTTCTTGTCAGCTGATTGAAATGGGCCATCCTGAGTATCACTACGAAATTTTTTTTCTTGTGCTGATAATAGCCCACATTAATTAATTAGTCTCAGAGTTGGTATGGCAACTCCCATTTTTTCATGTTCTCTGTCTGTCTATCTATCTACTGTATTTTCCACTGCATGCTTCTGATGAAGTGGGTTTTAGCCCGCAAAAGCTTATGCCCAAATAAATTTGTTAGTCTCTAAGATGCCACAAGTACTCCTTGTTCTTTTTTCTAAAGTAGCCATGCCCTCAGTCTCTGAATTCTGGGGATAAGCTACTTAATGACTCTGATGAACAATTTCTTTGTAACCACTTTTTTTATGAATGGCAGCTGTTGCTCAATTCAAGCAATTAGCTGTTCTGTGTTTCTCCTTAGAAGAAAATATCTGGCTAGAGGGTGCTATTGTGCACTTCAGAAATCTTTCTGACAATGGAGATTTTTTCCTTAAGGTGTGGTTTGAGTTTAAGCTTCTGTTTAAAAACTGAAAGGCACAAAAGCAAGGCAGTTGGGAGAGATTTTCTAAATGGTACAAATTGCAAATGTGTTTTATCCTTTGTGCAGTGTTAGGGGAAAAAATACCTTGAATATAAAACATGGCTCTTACAAGAATTTACAGATTGCCCCTCCTTTATTTTGATTGCACCCGGGATACTCTGAGGAAGATGGGTTTAGTGCTTTATTTTAACACGTTAAGCTTTTATTCACTTCATATGGACATAAACATTTTAAAAAGTAAAAAGAGAAAATGCTGATTACATTGTCTTTGATTCAGAGACTTTTTAGAGCATTTATTAATGTTGGAAGTCTAATTATGAATGACAAAGTATTCTTAAAATGTAGGCATCCTGGCAACTAGAGAAAGATATGTTAGGAGCATCAACTTTTGCCAGCAGTTGTCATTGCATTTCTTTATTAGCAAATTACATAAAGATAGTATTTGATTGAGGGCAGTCCTCTTCTGTGATACTCTGACATCAGAGGGGGAGCTAAGGCCAAGTCTACACTCAAAAATTAAGTTGACCAACTATGTCGCTCAGGGTGTGAAAAATCCACACCCTAAGTGACATAGTTAAGCCGATTTAACCCCCGGTATTGAGAGCACTAGGTGGATGGAAGACTTCTTTGGTCAACCTACCTACCGCCTCTCAGGGAGGTAGATTAACTGTGCTGGCAGAGAACCTTTCCTGTGACTGTAGTGAGTGTCTACATTGAAGTGCTACAGCTGCAGTTGTGACACTGTAGCATTAAGTGTAGACATATCCTAAGAAGGGCGCTTAACCTCTGACTTTGCACGTCTTTGGCTGTGGTTTTAATAGAACTATAGCAAAATTTTATATTTAATTTCTAGGTGTGTTTAACACTGAGTGAGTAACTCATGGCTTGAAAACCAATTGTAGCTTAGTGTAAATGGGCCAGTCACTTTTCAGGGACTGAGAGTATTATGGAGACAACATTTTTGTACCTGTGGGAGGAAGTTCTCAGTTTTTATCCCAAGCTAGTGCTGTTTTAGCTGTTGCTTGGGGCAGGTGTGGCAAGGCTGAATCTACATCCTCTACATTTAAAGCCACAAGTTTTTCTGGGGAAACTTTGTTATTGTCTTGAGCAACAGATAAACGCACAACTTTGTCTCTCTTCCGATGGGTTCAAAATACTCATTACTCCAGATCCTTCACCTTTTTAATGTAAGTGTATTAGCTTTAACAAGGATACTGCTCTTTTGTATATTCTTATTCTGTTTAGGGGATCCAAGATTTAGAAAGCTTTGTCCTGTATAACAAGTATGAGAGAGGAGACAAAGAGGGTGCATAAACTTTCACCTGTAGGTACCAGCGCAAACCAATACAAATTGTTACTGTCTGACTTCCATTTGAAACACTTATTTCATATAGGGCAGACATCTTTCAAGTCTAGAAGGGTATACGTGTCTTTCAAATGGCTACCAGTTGGCACTCCTTGGCTCAGCAGAGAAGTCAAGGATTGACCACAGGGACTAAACTCCTCTCTCACAGCTAGTGATGGTTCTTCCAGGGCAATGTGAAACCCATAGACAGGAAAGTGTGGTGGAAGTCTTCACTGTTGCTGTTCATTGTGCATATGTTCTGAGGATAAAGGACCTCAGTTCCCAGAGTTGGCATCCCAACATCTTTTGCCAGTATCAGACTCCTATATGTAGGGCCCCACCAAATTCACTTTCATGAAAAATGTGTCACGGGCTGTGAAATCTGGTTTTCCCCCATGAAATCTGGTCCTTTGTGTGCTTTTACCCTATACTATACAGATTGCACAGGGGAGACCAGTGTTTCTCAAACTGGGGGTCCTGAGCCAAAAGAAAGTTGCAGGGGGGGTCGTTATATTGCCACCCTTACTTCTGCACTGCCTTCAGAGCTGGATGGTCGGAGAGTGGTGGCTGTTGGCTGAGCGCCCAGCTCTGAAGGCGATGTCCCACCAACAGCAGCGCAGAAGTGAGAGTGGCAATGCCATACCATGCCACCCTTAGTTCTGCGGCTGCTGCCTTCAGAGCTGAGCAGACAGAGAGTGGTGGCTGCTGATTTGAGGACCCAGCTCTGCAGGCAGCAGCGCAGAAGTGAGGGTGGCAATACCATACCATGCCATCCTTACTTCTGTGCTGCTGCTGGTGGTGGCTTCTGCCTTCAGACCAGGGATCCCAGCCAGCAGCCGCTGCTCTCCAGCTGCCCAGCTCTGAAGGCAGTGCTGCCGTCAGCAGCAGTGCAGAAGTAACGGTAGCAGTAAGGCAACCCCCTCTCCCCCTACAATAAACTTCTGACACCCTCTCCCTCAACTCCTTTTTGGGTTAGGACCCCTACCATTGCAATACCCAGAAATTTCAGATTTAAATACCTGAAATCTGACATTTACTATTTTAAAAATCCTATGTTCGTGATATTGACCAAAATGGACCATGAATTTGGTAGGGCCCTATGTACAGGAAAACAAGGGAAACATCACAGAAAAACTGAGGAACTTGGCTGCTCAAAATAATCAAGGGAGAAGTCAAAAAACTCAGCTACTCCTTTTTACTACATCTTCCTTCTCACCCACAGCACAAGAGAATCTCCAGGGGTGGAGGAAGTTTGAGAAATATATTTTAAAACAGGACAGCTGTGAGAGCACCCACAAGTATACTCCCATTACTCTCAAGCACATTCCTACATCTGCAGTTTTTTGAAAGCTTGTTACTTTGTGGTGACTGAAATGTAATAAACTTAAAATAAATGCTTTGCTTTAGATAGTCAGCATGTGGAATTCACTGCTGCTTGAGGTTAAGATGCAAATATAATTAGAATTTTTAAATACAGTTTTATGGCTATTAATAACTTGTAGTTAAACATATACTGACAGTGGTAAAGGTAATCACTTTCTCATTTCAGAGCATAAACTGACTGTGTGCAAGGATTGGAAACACCCTGTCCCTATATTGAACATATTAATAGCATTGCACTAATTGGCCAAGTATGATGTGTGTTTTTTTAAAGTACTCTCCATAGGGTAGTGGTCCCCAAACTGTGAGGCGGGAGTGCAGCAGGTCCCAGGCCAGCCTCCATGGGGGGCAGGGAGGGTGCACTGCCCAGCCCAGCTTTGCTCGGGCTCTGTTCCTGGTCCCAGCACCACCCCCTAGCTGCAGCCCTGCTCCTGGCCCCAAACCCACCCCCAGCTGTGACCCCAGCTTCAGCCTCTGGCTCCCGGCCCAGCCATGGTTCCTAACTGTGGCGGGGGGGGAGTGGTCAGGTAAATAATTTGTGGACCACTGCCTTAGGGCATCAGGTGATGCAGGCAGGATACTGGGCTAGATATACCAAAGATCTGATTTGCTTAGAAGCTGCCTTATGCTCCCATTGACAAAATACTCAAATTCTGCAGAGTATCGTATCACTAGCAACTAGGCATACTGCATTTCTTCATGTGTATGTCATGATGTTCCTCCACTCTTTCAGCCTGCTTAAAACAGGAAGCAGGAATTTTAAAAAAATGTATAGGAGACATGTTTTCCAGTACCAGATCAGATGTCAAAGGGCAGTGTAATGTACTGCAGACAAACAGTTTGTGGATCTAGCTTTAGACTTAACAGTATTGCGTTTGTGAAATGTAGACGGGCATAGACAATTTTTATTTTAGAGTTTTTAAAACTTTTCTCGTCTTGAAATGGTTTAGCTGTTAAAATATATGCAATCACATAGGGAAAGTGCATCTCGGTTATATATAATTTTTGAAGAGGTCTCTAAGAATAGAATTAGCTTTTGAAAGTATTAGACCTTGTATTGGCTCTGGATGATTTTTGGATGTTTTCACAGAAATTTAGAAAAGGAACCAAGCTGTTTCATATTCTAACAAAGTTAGAGTCAGAAAATCCCCATACAGTGATACGCAACTTTCTCCTGTGATGTGCAGTAAAGTTATATTCTCTTCACTTTGTGTGAAATTCAAATTTTCACTGAATGATTCTACTTTTGAAAACGGATTTTTTCTGTGTGGATGTAGGGCATGGGAAGGTGACATAATGCAGGTTTATTAGGCATCTTATAACATTATTTCATGGTTTGATTTTGTTAAATGAAGAGTTCTGGGAGAGCCCTTACAGCTATTGCATCACTTACCAAGAATAGAAACTTTACTGCATAAGACAGCTTGTCTGCAGTGTGCAGAGACTTGATAAATTAGAGTTTCTAGAGAACGAGGGTCACTTATACATTTTAGCTAATAGCTTTTTATTCTAAGTTCTGGTGCAAAATGAAGTAGTAGGTTTTTCCTTCCATCTCAAAGAATGTTTGGTGATTTTAGTATAGACATTAAGACAGTGTAGTTTTGTGTGTGTCAGGGGGATCATAACTAATTGCTATTATAAATCCACAAGATACTGATAAATATACTCTTGTTGTATTGGAGGAGGCTGTGGAGGAATTTTCTTTTAAACAGTATGAGGTAATCTGATTGTCATATCAATCAGTTTTTTAAAAATTCCATTATAAAACTAAATTGTAATTGTACAATGCAAGCAAAAGATCATGCTACTCTAAATCTATGTAAAAATTTCGACTCCTGTAAGTAAAAGGTTTGTTCTACATTTTTTTCCCTTTCTTCATCATTGTGAAATCTTAGTCAAGATACCAGCAAGGGAGTGTTTTTGTATTCCAGTGGTGTAGCTGAGCCAGACAGGTCTGCAGCACAGCGTTTTATTTTTAGACTCTCGGTTGCCATTTTTATCCTGTAAAAATATTCATCAGCGTCTGGGTGACAGGCCATCATTTTTTATAAAGGTGTCACAGACACCAGATTTTTTTCACCTCTGTTCTCTCCTTTTAGGTCATGCTGTATACAAGTCTTGAGGGGGATGGGGAGCTTGATTTCAATTCATGCATTAGATTCTTGAATCCACAGATCTTTAGCGTCACACAGTTCATTCATCTTCTTCTGTACGCAGCTGCTTACGCAGCTCCACTTATTGTGTATTATGGGTGAACTGTTCTCGTGCATAGAGCTGAAGGCACGTGAGGGAAAAATAAATGGATTGTGATGCCTAGTTATGTCTCCCCAGTCTGACCTCCATCTTTGTTCCCCAAAAAGCACATTGATCTTAGAGTGGCATTTCTTTTGAGAAAAATCCTTTGTGAAAACACAAACTTGGGATGTATAAGGGATATATATCTATATGGTTAAGAAGCTATTCTAGATATTTTGGAATGGTATTCTGTTGTGATACTCAAACTGTGGTGAGTTGAGGTGACATTTCATATTTTGGGATATTGCGAAGTGGCTAGTACACTCTGGTAAAAGATTGTTTAATACCACCCCTTTATTCCTTGTTTCAAGGGACATTTTAGGCTGATGGTGAGATCTTAAACTATGAGAGAACCTTCTAAGGGAAGTAGTGTAAGTCTTATTGCTTGAAACGCTAAAATTGTATTGGGCTAAGCACTAGAAACTACACTGCAAGGACAAGTCCGTAACTGGATGACCTAATAAGTCTCCTCCCTATCATTTTGTAATTCATTTTATTGAGAGCAGTGTGCTTGACATGGTACTAACAAATGTGTTCCTCCCCTCAAGGAGCTGTACAGTGTAGTTTTATACAGGCTGTACAGTTCAAGCACACAAAGTACACTAGGTGATGGTACATAATCACGAGTAGAAATTTTGGAATTTTATGTAGGCAATCATTGACAGGCTTTGTGGAAGAAGTAGTTTTTAGGGAGAGATTGGGAAGAGATATTTACAATACATTTAGAGTCTGTATTTTTGGATTGTAAACTCTGAGGTAGGCACCATCTTTTTGTTCTGTTTGTACAAGCACAGAGGTGTCCTACTCAATGAGGTGTTCCTAGGCACTACCACAATGTAAATAAAACATGCGTGGAGTGATTTAAAGTGATGATTTCCATGAAGGAGTACATAGGCAAATTAATGACATTTGGAAGTGGCTAGGAAGAAGCATTCTGAAAAGTGCAAAAGCAGTTTCAGACGGTATACTCTACCATGAGTGGCATTTCTGTTACATAAGGCAAGAAATCTTCTTTTCACGGGTTGAACGTTGCATGATTTTTGTGTGCAGATGATGTTACTTATGTTTTCTGCTTCAATAAAACTATATCTGAACAGTTGCCTTTTTGGACTTTTTTCCACAGATGTCATGGAATCATAGAAATGTAGAGTTGGAAGAGATATTCCTGGGGGAATTCTGTGTCACTGCACAATGCAGAATTTTGCATAAATTAACATTGTGCATGCAGAATTTCTTTTCCACCACAGAAATGAGCTGCAGTGCTGCTAGCTGACACTAGGGGCCACTGGACCCGGCAGAGCACATAGAAGACACTGCTGGCACATAGAAGACACTGGCACATAGAAGACACTGCTGTGGGGAGGGAGAGGGAGAGGGAGCTAGAGAGTTCCTGGCAGGTGCAGTTCCCTGCCTGCCCTGAAGGAAGGAGAGGGTGTAGGATTGGCAACTTTGTATATGCAGAAAACTTAACACCCTTGCCCTGCCCCTTCTCCGAGGCTTGCCCCCGCTCACTCTCTCCCACCCTCGTTCACTTGCTCATTTCACTAGGCTGGGGCAGGGTGGGAGAGGGTTTGGGGTGCAGGAGGGGGCTGTAGGCTGGGGCTCAGGAGAGGTTTGGGGTGCGAGAGGGAATGAGAGCTCTGGCTGGAGTGCAGACTCTGAGGTGGGGCCTGAGATGAGGGGTTTGGGGTGCAGGAGAGGGCTCTGGGCTGGGCAGGAGGTTGAAGTGCAGGAGAGGGTGAGGGGTCTGGCTGGGGATGCGGGCTGTGGGGTGGGGCTGGGTTTTGGGGTGCAGGAGGGGATTCAGGTTGCGGACTCCGGATGGCGCTTACCTCAGGCGGCTCCCGGAAAGCAGTGACATCTCTCTCTGGCTCCTAGGCGGAGGCGTGACCACGTGGCTCTGCGCAGCTCCCATTGCCTGCGGTTCCTGGTCAATGGTAGCTGCTGAGCTGGTGCTGGGGCAGCATGCAAAGCCCCCATGGCCACCTCACCACCGAGGAGCCAAAGGGAGATGTCAGCAGCTTCCCAGGAGCCATGTGGAGCTGGGTAGGGAGCCTGCCTGCGCCGCCAACTAGACTTTTAATGGCCCAGTCAGCAATGCTGACCGGAGCCGCTAGGATCCCTTTTCAACCAGGTGTTCCAATTTAAAACCTAATGCCTGGCAACTCTTAAGAGGGTAGCACGCAGGAAACGCCATGTAAGCCTGGACCCAAGCATCAGACTTTTTCTTCCTCTGTATCCCTGGGTGAAGGGGGTGGGTGTCTGGGCTGAGGGTATCCACGGCTGGCCTCTGAAGGGGAGGGGGTGTGGGTATCTGGGCAAGGGGAGGGGCCGCTGGATGGTCTTGGTAAGGAGGGGGGGCTCCACAGCTGGGCTTGAGGAGTGTGTGTGTCAGTATCTGGGGGGTAGAGGAGCGCAGCTGGGCTGAGCTCTGTGGAAAGGAGCTTTGGGTGTATTGGCTGGGGGGTTCTCCTGTGGCTGGGCTGTGGGCTAGGAGGGATTGTGGGTTTCTGGCCTCCTGGTTGGACTCTGGGGTGGGGGGGTGAGGGTAAGGGGGCAGAGAAATAGGAACTGGGTTGTCATAGGGATTTCTTTAACTCTACTCCTGGGGGAATTTTTGTGTGTGTCAGTATTGTTACAGACATACTTGCTGACAGGTACTTTGAAATAAATTACCAAAATAATTGAAACTAGCATGATTATGTAGTGTTGTTTTGACAAAATTTGCAGAATTTTTAGGCACAGAATGACACTAGGAGTAAAGAGACCTCGAGATATCATCAAGACCAGCCCTGTGCTCTGAGGCAGGACAAAGTTAAATATGACCATTCCTGAGGTGTGTTTCTCCAGTCTATTCTTAAAAGCTGCCAAGGATGGGGATTCCACAACTTCCTTTCAAAGCTGATTCCAGTACTTAACTACCCTTATAGTTGGAAGGATTTTCTTAATATCTGAACTAAATTTCCATTGCTGCAGATTGAACCCATTATTTCTTGTTCTCCTTTCAGCAGACAGGGAGAACAATTGATCACTGTCCTGTTTCCAATAGCCCTTAACAAGTTTGAAGATTGTGATCAGATACCCCCTCAGTTTTCTTTTTCAAGATTAAAAATGCCCAGTTTTAAAATCTTTCTTCATCGATCAGGTTTTCTAAAACTTTTTTGTTTTTGTTGCTCTTCTCTGACTCTCTCTAATTTGTCCACATCTTTCTTAACATGTGGCTCCCAGAATCGGACACAGCATTCCAACTGAGGCTTCGCAGGTGCCAAGTAAAGTGGGACAATTACATCCCCTGTTTTATATACGACACTCCTATTAATACACCCCAGAATATTATTCTTTTTCACAGCTGCATCACATTGCTGACTGATTCAATTTGTGATCCATTATAACCCCCACATCATTTTCAGCAGTACTTAATTGGCTATTCCCAATTTTGTAGTTGTACATCTGATTTTTTCCTTCCTAACTGAAGTGCTTTGCACTTGTCTTTTGAATTTCATCTTGTTGATTTCAGACAATTCTCCAATTTGTCAAGAGCATTTTGAATTCTAATCCTGGCCTCCAAAGTGCTTGCAACTCCTCCCATCTTAGTGTCCTCTGCAAATTTTATAAGCATATGCTCCACTCCATTGTCCAAGTCATTAATGAAAATATTGAATAGCACTAGACCTAGGACTGACCCCTGTGGGACACCCACCAGATATGCCTTCCCAATTGCACATCAAACCGTTGATAACTGCTATTTGACTATGATCTTTCAACCAGTTGTACACCCACCTTATAGTAACTTCATCTACTCCATATTTCCCTAGTTTGCTTATGAGACTGTCATGTGGCACTGTATGAAAAGCCTTACTATAACCAAGATATATTATATCTACTGTGTCCCTGCATCCAGTAGGCTAGTAACCATATCAAACAAGAAATTAGGTTGGTTTGGCATGAATTGTCCTTGACAAATCTGTGATATTTCCAGATATTGAAGTTAAGTTGCCTGATCTATAATACCTGGGGACCTCTTTGTTCCCCTTTTTAAAGTTAAATGCTAAGTGTGCCCTTTTCCAGTGCTTTGGGACCTCACTCGTCCTCCTGGAGTTCTTGAAGATAATCACCAGCAGTTCCAAGATTGCTTCAGCTAGTTCCTTAAGTACCATGGGATGAATTTCATCAGGCCCTGCCAATTTGAATATATCTAATTACTGAACAATTTTTTAATCTTTTTCTATCCCTATTTTGGGTTGTGTTTGTTAGGTATTTGGTCATCATTAATCTTTTTAGTGAAGAGTGAAGCAGAATAGACATTAAATACATCCGCCTTCTTGATGTCATCAGTTATTAGCTCCTCTTCCCTGCCAGGTAGAGGACCTATGCTTTTTCTTCCTCTTTCTCTTGCTTCTAATGTGTATTTAAAGAACCTCTTCTTATTGTCTTTTATATCCATGACTAGGTGTAACTTATTTTGTGTTTTAACTTTTCTGATATTGTCCCTACATGCCAGTGCTATTCTTTTGTACACCTTTTTAGCAATTCATCCGTTTCTACTTTTTGTAAGATTCCTTTTTGATTTTCAAGTTATTGAACTCCTGATTGAGCTATATTGGCCTCCTGCTATTCTTCCCATCTTTCCTCCACACTGGGATAGTTTGCAGTTGTGCCTTTAATATTCCTTCCTTGAGAAACTAACAGTTCTCCTGAACTTCTTTATCCCTTTGTCACTCTGGAGTTGTGCCTTAGGTGGGTTCAAAGTAACTTATTCTTTGATCTGTTGAAATGGAGACATGTTTGAATGGCTTGAATAAAAATGATGAGGTGAGAATAGAGCTTGACTTTTCATGCACCGATAATTGCCTGTAATCCTCATGTTGTTATGTAACCTGCTGTATGTTAGCTGCTCAGAGTATTTTAATTCGTGGTGTTTTTCAGTTGCGGAGGAGACAACTGAAAATCTGAGTCTGGTTCTAGAGGAGGGCAGTAGGAAGAGTGTGTGTGTGTGTGTATCATAGATTATTAGGCTTGGAAGGGACCTCAGGAAATCATCTAGTCCAACCCCCTGCTCTCAAAGCAGGACCAATCCCCAAATCCCTAAATGGGCCCCCTCAAGGATTGAACTCACAATCCTTGAGGGGGCCATGTTGAGCGTGTGTGTGTGTGTGTGTGTGTGTGTATATATATATATATATATATATATATTAAAAAAACAAGATTTCATCTTACTTCCTCTCCAGCTACTTCCTATCTCCTTTCATCTTTAAACTCCTCAAGTGTGCTCTCTTCATTTGTTGCCTCAAGTTTTCATCCTGCATACTCTGCAATCTGATTTCTACCTTCTCTGTTCCAGTGAAATTGCTCTTACCTAGGTTTCTTTCCTATCCTGGCCAACTCTCAGGGTTTCTATTCCGTTCTCACCCTCCTTGATGTGCTTGCTGCTTTTGACACTGATCACTTCTTCCTGTATAACATCTTATCATCCCTTAACTTTAATGATACTGCTCTCTCCTGATTCGCTCACCTCTCTGGCTTTTCTCTTAGCATCTCTTTATTCATGGATCCTCTTTCTTTCCACTTCCTGAAGGGATTTCACAGGGGTGTGTCTTATGCTCCCTGTTTCTCTTTGGATGATCTCACTGCCAGGGTCTAAGCTACCATCAGTACACTGACTCATCAGTCTTCCTTCCTGTTTCCTTCAGTCCAATCTCACATCTCAGCCTCTAGGAAGGAAGGCGAGAGGGGAGTCAGGATGACCACCAAATTGTAAGCCTGAGTGACATGGTGGATGGTGCTGATGTTGACAGTTACACTCTATCTCAGGCCTTGGTCCCTCCTGTTCTCTCCCTGTGGCACATAACAGTTGAGCTGTACAACTGTGGTCAAATTTCATTTGTTGGGGTTAGTGTGTAGGTGCTGGGTGGTGGTGTTGGCTTGTAAGGCCTGGTCTACACTACGCGTTTAAACAGATTTTAGCAGCGTTAAACCGATTTAACGCTGTACCCGTCCACACTATGAGGCCCTTTATATCGATATAAAGGGCTCTTTAAATCGGTTTCTGTACTCCTCCCTGACGAGAGGAGTAGCACTAAAATCGATATTACCATATCGGATTAGGGTGAGTGTGGCCGCAAATTGACGATATTGGCCTCCTGGCGGTATCCCACAGTGCACCACTGTGACCGCTCTGGACAGCAATCTCAACTCAGATGCAGTGGCCAGGTACACAGGAAAATCCCCACAAAATTTTGATTTTCATTTCCTGTTTGCCCAGCATGGAGCTCTGATCAGCACGAGTGGCAATGCAGTTCCAAATCCAAAAAGAGTTCCAGCATGGACCGTACGGGAGATACTGGATCTGATCGCTGTATGGGGAAACAAATCTGTTCTGTCAGAGCTCCGTTACAGAAGACGAAATGCCAAAGCGTTTGAAAAAAAAATCTACAGGCTACACAGTGCTGCGTGACAAGCATAACGGGAAGCCAGAGACTCAAATGGACGCTCATGGAGGCAGGGAGAGGGTACTGAGGACTCCAGCTATCCCACAGTCCTCAGCAGTCTCTGAAAAGTATTTGCATTCTTGGCTGAGCTCCCAATGCTTGTAGGTTCAAACACATTGTCCGGCGTGGTTCAGGGAATAGCTCGTCAATTTACTCCCCCTCCCACCCCCGTGAAAGAAAAGAGAAAGAAATCGTTTCTTGACTTCTTTCAATGTCACCCTATGTCTACTGAATGCTGCTGGTAGACACGAAGCTGCAGCAGTGAAGAGCAGTATCCGCTCCTCTCCCCTCCCTGGTGGCAGATGGTACATGCTTGATAACTGCTGAATACCCCTGGCTAGCCTCAGGGGCGCCTGGGTAAAAATAGGAATGATTCCTAGTCATTCCCAGTAGATGGTACAGAACGGCTGGTAACCATCTTCATCATAGCCACTGGGGGCTGAGCTCCATCAGCCCCCTCCCTTTCCGGTGTAAAGAAAAGATTCTGTACTGCCTGGACTATCATAGCAGCAGGATACTGGGCTCCTCTCCCCTGCACCGCTTAATGTCCTGCCTGGACTGTCATAGCACGGGGAGGCTGCCTCCCCCTCATTTTATCTCACTAACAAGTCACTGTTTCTTATTCCTGCATTCTTTATAATGTCATGACACAAATGAGGAGGACACTGCCGCGGTAGCCCAGGAAGGTTGGGGGAAGAGGGAAGCAACGGATGGGGTTGTTGCAGGGGCACCCCCCATGAATGGCATGTAACTCATCATTTCTGCGGGATCTGACATGGAGCAGCTGTGCTCTCTGATACACTGGTTCTCTAGTACACTTGCCCCAAATTCTAGGCAGGACTGACTCTATTTTTAGAAACCGTAAAGAAGGGATTGACTCAGGGAGTCATTCCCAGTCTTGCTTTTGCGCCCCCGGCCGACCTCAGCCAGGGGCACCCGTGATAGCAGCAGACAGTGCGGAAGGACAGATAACCGTCATCTCATTGCCAAATTACACTGGCAGCAGATGGTACAGAACGACAGGTAACTGTCTCTGCTATCATGCAAAAGCAAATGAATGCTTCTGTGTAGCGCTGGAGTATCACCTCTGTCTGCCGCATCCAGTACACATACGGTGACTGTAACAAAAAAAAAAAAAAAAAAAAAAAAAAGGCTGAACTGGCTCCATGGTTGCCATGCTATGGTGTCTGCCAGGACAATCCAGGGAAAAAGGTCATGAAATGATTGTCTGCAGTTGCTTTCCCGGAGGAAGGAATGACAATCCAGGGAAAAAGGGTGCGAAATGATTGTCTGCCGTTGCTTTCCCAGAGGAAAAAATGACTGATGACATTTACCCAGAACCACCCATGACAATGATTTTTGCCCCATCAGCCACTGGGCTGTCAACCCAGAATTCCAAGGGGCGGGGGAGACTGCAGGAACTATGGGATAGCTACGAAATAGCTACCCACAGTGCAACGCTCCGGAAATCGACGCTAGCCTCGGACCATGGACGCACACCGCTGAATTAATGTGCTTAGTGTGGCCGCGTGCACTCGACTTTATACAATCTGTTTTATAAAACCTGTTTATGTAAAATCGGAATTATCCCTTAGTGTAGTCGTACCCTAATATACAGGAGGCTAGAGCAGATAATTTTGAGGTCCCTTCTCACCTTAAACTCTGACTCTGACCTCTGTTCTCTGTCTTTAAGAGATTATGAACTGTTTTGGCTATGTTGAGCTTGATATGATGAGTCATCCCAGGTCAGGAGTGAAGAAATATATTTGAGTTGTTGGAATTGGGATAGTGATGAATTCCATGCGAGCGGTGAGGTCGCTAAAGGATAAGTTGTCTGAGGAGGATGGGACTAAGAACAGAGCCATGGTAGCAAACAGGTGACTGAGTCTGGGAACTGAACCTCATTCCGTAGCCTGACTACTCAAAGCAGGTTCATTAGGCTGTTGGAATGAGCCTTCTGTTTACATGTATGTCTTATGTCTTTATATAGAGATACTTTTCATCTGTGGAAAAAACCTATACAATTTCTAGGTTTTTACTGAGTGCCTGTAATTTTCTGCTGAATTATTAGCTATTTAAATGAGTAAAATCAATAGTGAAAATCAGTTTAGTCTTATTTTTGCACCAAGTTTTCTGTTTTTCTTTAATAAAAATGCAGGGAGATGCTGCTGTCTTATTAACTTGCAGGCTGCATGCTTATCATGTTTGTTCTTTGTTAAATATGAGCTGGCATGTGTTAGACTGCGTTAGTGTTCACTCTTAGGGACTTCAGTGGTTTCTAAATTTGGCATTGCTAAACCGGTGCCCTGTTTGCTTGAATCAATTGGGCTCCTATTTTTAGCAACAAAAGGGAATTGAAATAGCAATTTTCTTTCCATGTAATAGATCCCCAAGAGGAATACTGATGCAAGCTCTGTCATTCCATATTCTCCCCCCTCCCCAAAAGCACTCAGACGAAAGGCAGCTGTCACGGTTTGCGGCAGTATTAATCTTTAATCAATCGAGTGTTTTCTGCATTCAGGTGTTCAGGGAAAAAAGGGTCATGAGGAGGATCTGCCTAGAATAACTAAGCACTCATGCATGGGCTGTGCAGTCAGAATTTGGTGGGTAACTGCAGGGAATAGACAGAGCAGCTAAAAATAGTGTTTGCTTCCAGTGTTTCTCCAGTCTATTTTTGATGCTTGATTTTGATAAGGTTGATTGAGTTCTAACTAAAAATAACTGTTCCTAGCAAGTTAAGGACAAAAAGTAGAATATTTTTAACCAACACAGACTAAAGTACTTTCCTTGGCTGCAGATAATTTGGGAGCTAGACATTGGTCAGTTGCCAGTGTTTTATATAATCTGTAATAATGAGACACTATTTAGTGCCAAGCAGGGATAGTCTTTATTCTTGCCAGCTTCTGTTCTCTCAAAGGGCTGGCATATTCTTGGTACAGCGTTCATATTATTCTGTAGCTGAAGACTCTTCAGATTCATCAGACATCTATAATATTGAAGTTCACACCCATGTTAAGCTTTCTACTGCTGTGATGTTCCTGTGAACTGCACTGCTGGAAAAGAAAAAAACCTGTTTCTTAGTATATTTTGTTTGGTGCTGAAACCTGCTTTAGCTCAGGCACTTGTGAAATAACACACAACCTGGTTCGCACCTAGTTTTAATTGAATGATGTCTTTAAAAACAGTGATCTTACCATGACCAGCTCCTGCACATCGTGCAGAGCAGTGGCTATTCGCAAATATAAATCTTTCCCTATGCTCTGGAGACAGCTTCTACTGTAGCCACTTTGCTCTCATATTTCTCCCTTGCCCCTGTGTTGCATGACATGTCAAAGCCATTCTTCGCAGCAGTTGAGAACGCTGAGTATCACATTCAGTGGATCTGAATTGTAGCCTGGATGTATGGCTCAGCTTTCACCTTTAGGTTCCGTTTCTCTTAGCTAACCTCCTTTTTAGAGGTCCTGTTGTTTCTTCTTCGAGTACTTGCTCATGTTGATTCCATTCTAGGTGTGCATGCTCCCACATGCGTGGTTGTCAGAGATTTTTGCCTTAGCAGTTCCTCAGGGTCAGCTGTGGTGCCCCCTTGAGTGCCGCACTCATGCGTTGGTATATCAGGCGCTGCTGACCTTATATCCTCTCAGTTCCTTCTTACTGCCCATGGTGGCTAGGCTAGCGGTTTTGTCTTTTCTGACTTTGAGCCTGTGGGCCTTGTAAATAGTTTATAGTAGTTGGTGTTAAGTAGTTGCTAAGTGTAGTTAGAAGTTAGAGTCTCATTGAGGACTTTGCCCCAGGTGGGGCATGCCCCAGTCTCTGGGATTTAAGCCTTGCATGGAGTGCAACAGGCCTATGCCTGTTAGTGACTCCCACAGCAGTTGTCTTAAATGCTTGGGGGAATCACATGTGAAAGACAAGTGTATCTGTAAAAGCTTTCGACCCAGGACCCAGAAAGAGCATGATATCCATTTGAAGGCTCTCCTCATAAGGGCTGCACTTCAACAGGCTTCTGAGCCGTCCCAGCTGGACTCTGCCCATAATATCTCGGCCTCAGTGCATAGCACATCCCCAGCACCGGGCTCTGCCCAGCTCCGTTCTCCGTTGCCGGTGCCCAGAAGGAAGACCAAGAAACACATCTCCTTGGCACTGGGCAAGAAAGGCCATGGGTATCTGGCAAAGGACCCAGTTCGGGCCATCCGCCCACACTGGAACCACATATATGTGCCTTCCCAGTGGAGGCCCTTAGCTCCCCAGAGGATCCACTGCTGACTTCTGGGAGCGGTAGGGAACCCAGACTTGTGACGAGATCAACGCCTTCCCAGGCTCTCCTGGCACCTAGAGAGCAGAGGCCTCTACCACTGCTGCAGGAAGCGGCAAAGGCTCCCTACAAGGGCAAACCAGCCACCAAGACCCCCCAGAAGACAGTTGAGCGCCACCGATCTGAGCTGAGGCAGCGCTCTCCATCTCTGCGCCGCAGATCTCCAGCTTCGCAGCCCAGATCCTCAGGGGCTCGCTCCAGATCACCGGCACCACATTCAATTCACCCTTTCACCAGTTGTCTTCTCAGCGCAGGTCCCCATCACCTGCTCTGTGGGAATGATCTCCATTGCAGTACCAGTTCCCCTGGTCCTCATGTTTGAAGCGTTGGTCTCCAGCAGTGCCGGTCAGCTGACAAATGCAGACATCGACGGCTCCACCGTGGTTGCCAAGAATGATTTCCACTGGCACAGAGAGGCAGTTTAGCCTCTCGCCGAGCATCATTGACGCGATTGAGCACCGGAGGCAGCATCAACTTCTATGGCATCGCTTTGGCAGCACGGCCAGCAGCCAGCACAGTAGCTCTATTGGAGTGCATGGGGCACGCTTGTGATGCTGATGCCCCCTTCACACCACTCACTGGCCACTGCCTCAGAGTAACAGTTGACAGCTCTGGGCTCGGTGCGGGAAATGCGTTTGGAAGTTAGGGTAGAGGAGCCAGTGCCCACCCCAAAACTCCTCTCCCCCAGCTATGTAATCATTGTCTTCATCCCCAGATGAGGCAGTGGAAGGACCCTCACGGGCTAGCTCACCAGATGATTTTAAAGAACACTAAGCCCTGCTTCGACGAGTGGCCGATGACTTGGGCCTAAAGGTAGAGGAGATGGCTGAGCCGATGGAAACCTTGTTCAACGTGCTCTCAATCTCTACCCCTGCCCATGTTGCACTACCAGTGCATGATGGGGTCTTGAAAATTGCCAAGGCCCTCTGGCAAACCCCATCCCTCCCACCTTCAGAGGACTGAAAAGAAGTACTTTGTCCCAGCCAAAGGCTTCGAGTACTTATATACCCGCCCACATCCAGGTTCACTGGTCATCTCTGTGGCAACGAAAAGGACAAGCAGGGGCAAACAGTTCAACTCCCAAAAATAAAGATGATAAAAGACTCGACCTTTTGGGGAGGCAAATCAGCAGGTTCTGATTTGTTTTGTTAGACAGCCAGCCTGTTATTTCGGGTGGCAAATCAGCAGGTTCTCTTGGGCAGATACAATTTTTACTTATGGGACTCCGTCCATAAGTTCAAGGAGTCCCTCCCACAAGCTCTGGCCCAGGAATTTGGCAACCTGGTGGAGGAGGGTACCACGGCAGCAAGGTGCTCTCTTCATATGGCATGGGACATGGCTGAATCGGCAGCTAGGGTGGTCGTATTGGCGATGGTCATGAGTCGCAGCTCTTGGCTTCAGATTGCTGGCCTCTCCCAAGAAATTCAGACCTCAATCCAGGATCTCCCATTTGATGGGAATCGACTGTTTGTGGAGCACATGGACACAAGGCTGCATGAGTTGAAGGGCACTCGTGGCACCCTTTGCTTGCTGGGTATGCATACGCCGTAGTCTGCAAGGAAGCAGTTCTAGCCACCCTTGCCGCCAAGGCCTTGGCAGCCTCAACGAGGGGCTGCAAGGAGAAGGGAGAGAGACACGAGCTTTTGTCATCGCTGCTGTTCCTCCTGCTGCTCACCCACGTAGCCCGCTCCAGCAAAGCATCCAGGGGGCCAAAAATACTCATTTTGAGGATGAGGTGTTGCTTTTGAGCGTAGTCATCTCCCCGGATCCATCTGGTTCTTTCCTCAACTATCTCTGTCCCTAGTGTTCGGCCTGGTCGCGGGTCACCTTGGACCTCTGAGTGATAGAGATATTATCTCAGGTCTATACCATGCAATTCTTGCCCCCTCCCCTTTCCTGTTCCTCTTCGGGAGTCTTTTCATGAGCAACTTCTCATTCAGGAGGTCGAGAGCCTACTGCACTGGGGTGGGGGGTGGAGGAGGTCCCTCAAGACATGGAAGGAAAAGGGTTCTCCCACTACTTCCTAATCCTGAAAGCAAAATGGGGCCTCAGACCAATTCTAGACGCGTGTCTCCTCAACAAGTCTGTCTCATGAAGTTGAAGTTTTGCATGGTTTCCCTGGCCTCCATCATTCCCTCCTTGGATCCGGGAGACTGGTAAACTGCCCTCGACTTGAAGGATGCTTATTTCCATATTTCAAGGACACAGACGTTTCCTCAGTTTCGTAGTGTGCGGCCACCATTTCCAGTTCACGGCGCTGCCCTTCTTCTTCTCCTTGGCCCCAAGGGTGTTCACAAAATGTATGGCACCAGTGACCATTTACCTGAGACATCGAGGAATCCAGATCTTCCCGTATCTCGACAATTGGCTCATGAAGGGCAGATCTCTGGAACAAGTGCAGAGGAGCCTCAATCTGGTGCACTCCACCTTCCGTGGCCTGGACCTGTTGATAGATGACAAAAAATCCACTTTAAGGCCAGTGCAATAGATAGAGTTCATTGGCACAGTCTTCGAATCCATGCGAGCCAGACCCTTCCTTCCAGAGGTGCATTTTCAGGCTATGTCGGACCTGCTCTCCCATGTGAAGAACCACCCGCTCACCACGGCTTGCATCTGCCTGCTGTTGTTGTGCCGCATGTACTTGCATGGTCAGTCATGCTCGGCTCCATCTCTGACCTCTGCAAGCATGGCTGGTGTTGATCTACATTCCCAAAAGACACGACATAGACCAGGTAGTCAGGGTGCTGGATCACATCCACTCATCCCTGGATTGGTGGTTGGATCCCGGGTCGGTGCTGGAGGAAGTTCCTTTCACGTCCCCGTTGCTGACCCTGGTGTCTGATGCTTCAGACCTGGGCTGGGGACGCTGATTGCATGACAATCTGGCCCTCATATCAACGTCAGGGAGCTCAGAGCGGGTCACCTGGCCTCCCAGGCTTTTTTACCCCACTTGAAGGGCAAGGTGGTGCAGGTCCTGATGGACAATACCACCGTGATGTATTACATCAATGGGCAGGGCGGAGCCAGGTCATTGGCCCTTTGCCAGGAAGCTCTCCGCCTTTGGGACTTTTGTGTGTGGCATGCCATTTATCAGGTAGCTGCGCATCTGCCTGGCACCAGGAATGTAGTAGCAGATCACCTCAGCAGGACCTTCCTGTCTTGCCACAAGTGGTCACTACATCTGGAGGTGGTGAGTACAATCTTCCAGATTTGGGGAACTCCCCAGGTGGACTTGTTTATGTCCAGGCAGAACAGGAAATGGCATGTGTTCTCTTCGATCTGTGGGATGAACAGGGGCTCCCTGTCAGATATGTTTCTCTTGTAGTCAGGGGCCCTGATGTATGCCTTCCTGCCAGTGCTGTTGATTCACAGAGTCCTCATGAAGATCAAACAGGACAGGGTGAAGATTATCCTGGTTGCCCCCATGTGGCCTCGCCAGCACTGGTTCAGCATGCTGCTGGACCTTTTACTAGCTACCTCTTTGACCGGATCCGCTATCCCAGAACCACGGCAATCTTCTGCACCTGAACCTGGCAGTGCTACACTTGACAACCCAGCTACTGCATGGGAAAAAGTGAATGAACAGGAATGCTTGGCCTGGGCTCAGCAGGTCTTGTTGGGTAGTACCACCAGAGCAACTTACTTGGCCAAGTGGAAAAGGTTCATGTGCTGGGCCTTGGAATGATGTATCTGGGCTGAGCAGGCCTCGCTGCAGTAGATCCTGGATTATCTTCACCTCAAACTCCCAGATTTGTCCCCGTCTTTAATTTTTGTGTGTGTCTGTATTGCTACAGACATACTTGATGGGTATTTTGAAATAAATTACCAGAATAATTGAGACCGGTGTGATTTTGTAGTGTTATTTTGATCAGAAATTCTGCAAATTTTACTTATCTTTTTCAGGCGCAGAATTCCCCCCAGGAGTAATCCTGGTTCTATATCACTTGTCTCAGAGATCCTGCAACTTTTGGGTCACTGAGTGGTTTCCTTGGAGTGGTCTCCTCCCCTCCCTCACTGAATCTGACACTAACTCAAGTTTCTAAGAAAAGTTTGAATGTCTTTTAATGTTTCTATGATTTTAAACACTTTCTATGCAGCTGTGAATAAAAAATTGCAACTTTCACTTAAAATGTCATTTCTAGCTAGTTTCTGCTCTGTTCCAAACTTGTTTAAAACATTTTCCCAGGAAAAGAATGGTAAATTTACAGAATCTTACCATACTCCCAAATTTTTCTCTTTAATGTGGGAGACTTTTAGGAAAGGGGGGCAGTCCCAGTAAAACAGAAGCATTAGTGATTATTTCAGACTTACTCCAGACTGCTGTGCTGTTAGATGATGTGGTTCTGTTGGAGATCTCAGACTGGAAGAGAAAAAAGTTAATTCCAGGCCTCAGTGTGGAGACCTTCTGATTATGGGAGGGAAGTCTTTGTGTCTTGTACCAGATGGAGTGATAAATGACTGGAGGGAATTTGTGAGATATGAGAAAGACAGAAGGAGGCTTTTGTTGCCCAGAAATCTTTTAGAAAAGCTCAAATTTCTACTGAGTGAAAAAGTCTACTTTACTACTCCTAGGAATGGGACAACGTAAGATCTGCAATCAGGTAGCTGCATAGTGAAAGGATGATGCCAGGTGCAACTTAAGTGCTGTCTGTTCCTGTGGTATTTGTGGTGGTGCATTTAAGGATTGTGTTTGTGCAAGCCATATTTTGCTAGGGCTCTGGCTATAACTTTTTTAACTTTAAAGTCTTTCACACTCATGCCATTTTTTTCTGTTAATAAATTGCTACTTATATCAGCCACTGTATGCAGCTTGTCTACCATATTGTACAGTGTAGTTGATTAGGAAGAGGAGACGGAGGGGGTAGCAAGGAATGGAGAGGCATGCATAATAAGGCTGCATTTCTCTCCAGCTAAAGCAAGATGTGGGATTATAGGCTAAAACTCACCCACACCTTTTTGTACTATCTTTAGTAACAATAATAGCGTGCCCATTTCATCAAACTGAGGTGGTGTGTCCTCTAGTTCTTCTGTGTGGGTGTCCTCCAGCAGACTCTGCTCACCAGGGCCAGTTCATGGAAGTGATTCTGTGATTTGGAGCAGAGATCTTCTCTAGGCTGGTTGCTCACAGCTGTTGGGATGAGTTTCATGTCCAACATGCAAATCTGCACTCATCCAACTCCACAGATGAGGCTAGCGTGACATAGAGATGTTTGCTGGGGATGTTACTCAGCACTTAGTCTAGCTCATCAGGGTAGCACTGAACTTGGAATTGTTATCCTTGGCCCTGTGGTAGCTCATATCGAGCCCCTTGATCTTTTCTCTACAGTATTGTTTGGCTTGGTTGATTCCCACAATCAGCCAACAGTTTCTGAGCCATCTTGTAATACTGTTGGGCAGCCCTCTTCTGGGTCCTGGCTTTGTTATTGGCATACAGCCAGGTGACTTTGTTCTGATATGCTGAATAGTCTTCTTGCTGGGCATTCTCACTGCTGTATCCGACCAGAGATGACTGAAGCAAGCAGTGTGGGTCCAAAGATACTGAGTAGAACCATCTATAGGTAGGAGACAGCACAGATAGATTTCAGATAGGACACAGGATTGGTGCCAGGGAGATTTTTGGAAAAGATTGGTGGATCATCAATTGTTGTGGTTGATCATGGGCATGTGTCTTCACTGCAGATGCCTCAAGTTCGCTTGTCTTGCTTTTTGTTAACTTGTGTTTTGCTGTGTATCTCAGAGTGGTGACTACTGGGTGTGGCATGGTTATGGCATGACTGAAGAGTGGTCGTGTCTGAACAAAGTGTGTTAACAAGAAAACTTGTGATTGTGTTAAATCTCTACTGAAGACAGAGCCACACAGAATACAAGACTGTGTAAGGACCCATCCTACTGCAGTTTGATGATCTGATGCTTCTGCCACTGCTTTGCTCATGCTGTATGCTCTTCAGATGATATATATAGAATTGCGCATGTGTGTAAATACACACACAACTACATTAAAATAATGTTATTAAGATAGCAAAGTAAAATACTCAAAAGTTAGGAAATGCCAGAATTAAGATTTCCTTTGTATCCTTAATTTGGCTCCCTTGTTGGTAGATATATATTATGTTAAAAATTAAAAATAAAAGGATATCTCCATTATTTTAATTTATCTCCTAGAACTGGAAGGGACCTTGAAAGGTCATCAAGTCCAGCCCCCTGCCTTCACTAGCAGGACCAAGTACTGTTTTTTGCCCCAGATCCCTAAGTGGCTCCCTCAAGGACTGAACTCACAGTCCTGGGTTTAGCAGGCCAGTGCTCAAACCACTGAGCTATCCCTCCCCCCCACGTTAGGCTATGTCTACACTACAGACCTTACAGCGGCACAGCTGTGCCGCTGTAAGGTCTCCTGTGTAGGCTGCTCTATGCTGGTGGGAGAGAGCTCTCCCACCAGCATAATGAAACCACCACCAATGAGTGGTGGTAGCTTTGTCAGGAGGAGTTGCTCTCATGCTGACATAGCACAGTCCACACCACCGCTTTTGTCAATGGAACTTTTATGTCGGTCAGGGGAATGTTTTTTTCCACACCTGGCAAAAGTTTTGCTGACATAAGTGCTAGTGTAGACAATGCTTGAGTCTTCAGTTACATGATCATATGCTACTTGTTCACAGGACCCCTGCCTCATTCATTGCATAAAATTGACAATGGTCACAGCATCTCAGTGTTTTGCTTGCTCTTCATTGTTCAATGTGTTGCTCTAGACCTTGTTTAATGCATGCTATTCATGGTGTTTTTGTCCAGAAATTCTTTCTTGGGGTGGCTCGTGAAGAGGTTAGTATATTGGGGAGCCATCCTAGTACCAATGGCTGTTCCCATGGTTTAGACAAAGTGTTTATTGTTGAATGTAAAATTGTTATGGGTGAGGGTGAAATGGATGTTTGGCAATGGTTTTGGGATGGATAGCTGATTGTTGTCAATGTCCTGTAGATATTTGAGGCAGGCAGGGATGCCATCATTGAGAGAGCTGTTGATGTATAGGGAGGTGATATCCATACTGGCAAGGATGGAGTTCTGAGGAGGTTGTTAATGTGCAGAGTTTTTGGAGGAAGTCAGTTGTATCCTGGAGGAAGCTGGCCTGTTTAGTGAATGCTTTGAGGATGATTTCTGAGAGTCCTGGTATTCAGTAAGAGTGGCCTGGGTTCCCTTGTTTGTGTATCTTAGGAAGCATCTAGAAGGTCCCTGTAGGAGGGTTTATGGGGTCTCTTCTGGTTTTGTTTGGCAAAGGATTTGATGATATCCTTAAACTCCTGAGTGAATTGGGGGAGGGGGGAAGCGTCTTTGAATTTTTTATAGTAGGCAGCATGGGAGAGCTGTTGGTAGGCCTTGTTAATGTAGTCATTATGGTTGAGAACTATGATGGACTCCCTTTTCTACTGGTTTGATCATTATCTAGTGGTTGGATTCTAAGAACTGTATAGCTCTCCTCTTGGCAGTGGAGAGATTGTGATGAATGTGATGTTTAAGAACTTCACCATCAAATTTTTTTTTTCTTGAGGCAATTGATGTAATGATCAAATGTGTGATTTTTGTTGCTGTGGAACTCATTGCTGTAGTATTGGAGTGCTTCCCAAACACAGTGAATTTATTTTCACATCACCCTGTGAGATGAGTGGGAATTAGTCCAATCATACAGATTTGAAACTGAAGCAGAGAGATTATGGCCATAAATACCTACTAATTTTGGAGGCCTAACTTGGACACCAAGGACCTGGTTTTGCAGAGTACTTAACATGTTTTCCCAGAAAGCTCTGCTCTAGGAATTAGTCTGGGGAAGTTTTATGGCCTGGGTTATATGCGTAGTCAGACTAGATGATCACAATGATCCCTTCTGCCCTTAGAATCTGTGAAATGTTATAAAGCAATTTGTATTCAAAACACAGCTTCCACTGATTTCCGTTTCAGCTGTGAGTGCTCAGCATTTCTTCAGATCAGACCCTAGGGTATCAAGTTTGGTACTCAGAAAATGAGAAATACAGAATTAGTGTCCATCTGTGGAAAAGTTTGGTTTAAGTAACTTGCCTAGCATCATATAGGCATTCTGTAGCAAAGGCAAGGATAGAAACAGGTTCTCCAGGGCAGCATTAGATTGTCGTATTTGTAAGACTCTTCTTTTTGTTCATGTAATACTCTTCCTCATTCACGCTATATATCTTCCAACTTCTGTAACAAACGAAGCAAGGATCCCAAAGACAACTCTCCTTAACTATACAACCTAAATTTATCTCCATAGGAGATCCATCCTGTGCAGTTAATGTGGAAAAATTAGTATGTGATCATGTAATTTAGACACTGTCATAGTGTGTATGCACAGGGGGTAGAAATAAGGTTGCATACGTAATCTCAGTTCTGGCATTTTCTAACTTCTGAGAGTTTGACTTGACTTAATGTTGTTTTAAAGTATCTTTCGTATGTGTAAACACGACAGCTTTTTAAAAAAGCAAACTGAAAAAAAAATTCTGTTATGTGGCATCATATCGACACCCACGTGGTTCATTAGCAGGGTTGGAACCTTTAGATCCACCACACACACACATCTGTACTTGAACTAACAAAGTAACATAGCATTAGTATCTTGTCATTCTCTGTATGGAGCAGCATTGTAGGGGAATGACATTGTTTAGTAGTGGGTTTCACAGATATTTGCTAACAACAGAAGAATGGTGAATCTCAGGAATCTTGGGTTCCATTCCAGGGAGGGAAGCGAGAGACCTTCTGCCTGTCCTCTTCCTGCCCGCCTGCTCACCCGCCCCCAAGCATGACTGTTTCTGCCCCATTCTCCTCCAGCCTATCCCAGTCCTGGCTTCTCTCTATTCCAGGCTTGTTGCAGCCAGTACCATTCTTCAAGTGCTTGCTCATGTCCATTCCATGTTAGGTGTGTGTGCAACTGCTGTTGGAAGCCTATGCTGGTCAGTGACCCCCACACCAGTTTAAGGTGTTTAGGGGAGTCTCACATTAGCGACAGGTGTCACGTCTGCAAGAGCTTTAAGCCTTACACTATGAAAGAGCGGAACATCCGACTTAAAGTGCTCCTTATGGAGTCGGTCATTGCTCTGCGGGCTCAAAGCGTCGGTCTCCGGTAGTGTGGTGTAGACCTACTGAGGCATGCTCAGCCCGGTACCAGGAGTGTCACAGACTCTCTCCTTCATTTCGAAACCACTCCAGCGAAAGCCTCCATTGGGACTCTTGGTACTGTTCACCAGCCGACCGACCTAAGTTGCAGTACCAGCGTCGATGCTCAACATTGTGGCATCTGTCACGCTGTTGCTCCCACTCCATGGATTGGCACCGGTCAGGAAGCATTCGGCGTAGATTGCAGGGATACCATCGTGGATTCGCCAAACGCCAATGCTGGTCACCAGATGTTCTTCGAGATGTGTTGCTCATGTCCATTCCGTGACCCGCCCTCCTTCCCCACTGTTGGAGTTCTGGCAAGAAGTAACTGAGGGTGGTGGTGGGAGGGGAGTGGCATTCCTTATGCCATGGCATATGCGCGGCACTCCAGAGCGTGCCAAAGTCGGTCCGCTATGGATATCACTGAAGGAAAATCTTTCAGCACCTGTGCGTGTGGCAAGCGCACACACCTAATATGGAGTGGACATGAGCAACATATCTCAAAGAACACCAGTTATGGAAACAGGTAACTGTCTTTTCTCCTTGCATAGCCAGTCCTAGTGTCCACGCCTCATGCTTCTCATCCCTCTCCCATTCTCTTTGCCTATCCAGTCTCCCTCTCCCATGCCCAGCTCCTTATCCAAGTCTTCTGCCCCACACCCAGTGTCTTTGCTCAACCAATCTGTTTTCCCTGTATCTGGCTGTTCGCTAAATCCATCTCCCTTCCCTTAACTCTTTTCTCTCTCACACTGGTCCTCGGTCTCCCGTCTTTGTTTGATCTCAGTGTTCCCCTCCTCTCTCCACTTCATCTCATTTGTGTCTCAGTCCAGTCCCCTTGTCCAACCAGTCCTCATAATTCCCAGTCACAGTTTCTCTTTTAGTTTCAGCATGCTTTTTGTCCCAAGTTAATCCTTTTCCTCCGTTCCCAGTCCAGCTCTTGTCCCTTCTATGCTTGAGTCAGGTGGCGTCCTCCTCCATACTGCTTGGGCACCAGTGGGAAAGGTCCAGAGGCGGATTAAGGGCCTGAGCAAATTGGGGGGGGGGGCAGGGGGAGAGAGCCCTTCCTCCTGCAGTCCCATCCCCCATTCTGTCCTTTCCCTGGGACCCCGCTCCTTTTCCACCCAGGGTCCCCACCATTCCACCCTCAACCCATTTGCTCCTTTCTGCTCCCCCCCGCAATCCTCGTGGCCCCAAGATCAAAGAAGCTCTGTCCCCACTCTATGGCCCTGGGGCTGCAGCGAAAAGTGAGAGTTCCTCCAGTCCTGGGGCTGCAGCAAGGATCTGGGTGCTGGGGCATCCCTCACCACCCCCATACTTCTGCAGCAGACCAGGGAAAGGGCACTATAGGGGTTTCCCCAGTCCTGCGGCTTCTACCAGGGATGGAGTCAGGGAGGGGCAATGCGTGTGCTTTGCCCATTCCACCGCTCCTGCCAGGGACAGGATTTGGGGGGGCTCAAGGAACGGAAGCTGAGGCTCCCCTGAGTTGGCTGGGGCGCCTGGGCCCAATGGGCCCAGTGGCTAATCTGCCACTGGAAGGGTCGCTGGGAGCACAGAAGACAGACTTCCTGCTTTCAGTTCTGGTACCTGGCCCAGAGCAGCTGGTAACAGCAGCCCTGAGCAAGACCTTGCTGTCACTTTGTGGAGATGGCACTTGTGCTGACTGGTCAGCTGTGAGACACTGAAGGATGAGGATTGAATCTGCAGAGATTTTTTGCTGCTAAACTCAAGTCTCTACTGAGCATATGTGAATTTTCAGAGGCTTACCTTGGCTTAATTTGGATGGATTTTCACAAATTTCAAATCCATGATCCGAAAGCATAAGCAAAAAAGTCACAAGAATTTTAACATTGTAGAACAGCATATTTTTTTCCTAGTCTCATTCTCATAAATGACTGCGCTGTTTTGGCTGAAACGTCAATAAATTCAGCTTGAGACAGGCACCCAGCTTGGGAAATTTCAGCCCAAATGTTAAGTTTGGCAAAATTATGAGCAACTGATACTGCTTCTTAAAAAGGGCAGCGTCAGGCAACCTTAATAGGCAGTGCTACCAGCCCTATCCATTGTGCAGTTGACTGGCCAGTGCTGTCTGCAGGCCCCATTTAGTGTATCAGTTGTTTTCTCCACTTGTTGCAGACTAGTATAACTTAAGGCCAGCTATTGTAATAATTTAATATCTTCCCATCTTCTAAAGGGCAGTTAAGTCCTTTAGTGGGTATTTGTGGTGTAACATGGTTTTCTGTCGCTTGTGATTAACACAGGCAGGTTAATTTAAGTCTGTGTATAACCGAAATTGTACCTCTTCATCTAGGTGGAACTATCTTTTACATTCTCTACATCCTCCCTCAGGGAAAATCCTGCAAAAGCTCACACCTCTGCACACGAACATCATGATCTTTAAGTAAAATTAAAAGATGCTTAGATGTGCAGGGAAATTTGGAAAAATAAGTCAGGACTTCGGGAATATTACAACATTAGAATATTAAAACATGATATTCCTGGTTCTATTGTTTAGAATGATCACTTAATTCTGTGTTACTTGTAGTACCTTAAATAACAGGCTATGTTGTATGTATTGTTCCCCAGCAACACTGCTAGGGAATAGAGTTGGACAAATAATGGATTTTTGCATTTGCTGGGAATTCCAAAAAAACCCAAAACATTTTATTTCAGGTCAAACTAAAAAGGGCATTTTTTGGAAATTTTTTTGAAATTCGAAACGTTGAAAACCATTTCAGGCAGGTTGAAACAACTGACTCAATTTTATGTTTTGATTTCATGCATTTTAACAAAAGCAAAAGAGGACTGGAATCACAAAAATGGCTGAGGAGGAGACGGCTTTCTCCCGTATGACATTGAGCCCAGTGGTTAGAAAACTCACTTGTGGAACTGGGAGATCCCAGTTCAGTCCCCCACCCCCTGCCCCCCCGCTTGATGGAGAAAAGGGATTTAAACAGTTGAGTGCCCAAACCACTTGTCTGTGGGGCTATTTTGGTATGGGTCTCTCTCTCTCTCTCTCTCTCCCCTATTGTAGTTGTTCTACATTTATAAATAATTAGTCCTTGGATCAGGGACTTGAATTTGGCCCCCCACAACCTAGGTGAGTCCCTAATCACCAGGCTTATAGAGTCATTCTCTCTCTTTTCCTTTCCCAGTGACTGTCCATTGTCATTCACAATGGCAGTTCATAGGCTTGTTTACAGTTGAAATGCTACAGCAGCATAGCTGTAGAGTTGAGGCTCCACAATGACAGCGTAGTTAATCCACCTCCAATGGAAGAATTCTGTCGACCTAGCATTGTCTACAGTGAGGGTTTGTTCAGCTTGACTATGTTGTGCAGGGGTGTGGATTTTTCACATCCCTGAGTGATAGAGCTGGGTTGACTCAGGGCTTGTCTACACTGGCAATTTACAACGCTGCAACTTTCTCGCTCAGGGGTGTGTGTGTGTGTGTGTGTGTGTGAGAGAAACCCCCTTCCTCCCCCCCCCCCCCCCCCCCAGCGCAGCAAGTTTCAGTACTGTAAAGTGCCAGTGTAAACAGTGCCCCAGTGCTGGGAACCACGCCTCTCTTTGAGGTGGTTTTTTCAGAGTGCTGGGAAAGCTCTCACTGCGCTGCAACCACACAAGCCACGTTAAAGTGCTGCTTGCTGCAATGCTTTAGCATTGCCAGTGTAGACTAGCCCTTAACTTTTGAGTGTATACCTGGCCATAGTCTTTCAAGACTAGGAATGAAAATGACAGCACCCACCTCAAGGCTTTGGGCTGGTCTCTGCCAGGAGCTTACACTGGCATAGCTACATCTCTTGGGTGTAAAAAATTCACCTTCCCCCTCCCCCGAGAAACGTAGTTATGCCGTGCTAACTCCTGGGGTAGACAGTGCTATATTGAAGGGAAAATTCTTCCTGACCTATATACTGCTTCTCAGGGAAGTGGATTGCCTACTTCCTCTTGGTATAAGTAGTGTCTACACTGAAGCACTACAGTGCCACAGCTGCAGCACTGAAGCTATACCAATGTAGCAGTTTAAGTGTGACAAACCTTGACTCTTCATACTCGCAATACCATGTTTTATTCTGAGACATATCTACTCTGGAAAGGGTTTGCTTTTATAACTATGCCAGCAAACCCTCCTAGTAGAGATGCAGCTTCACTGGTATAGCTTAGTTCCTCCAACAAAATAAGCTGTATCAACAACAGAACCTTTTATGGTGGTATAGCTGCATCAGTGTGACTTCCCCCCATTCCCAAACAAAATAGCTGTGCTGGCAAAACTATTAGTGTTTTCGGAGAAAAACAGTGTTCTCACTCTCAAGTTGGGTGCAGCAAGTCAGATACTTTATTATCTCTAGCAATTGTTTGGCGGGGGAGAGCAGAACAGGTCTCTCACCAGGTAAACAATTATAGCAAGCATTTATACCTTTTGTTATATACAATAATGGGCGACAGCTGCATTTTGTTTATACATATGTCCTCCTGATATCTTTTTTTTTCCTAAACAATTTAGACTATAGTCTACATTCCATACTTATCTAACACAAGGTCACAACAACTTCTCATACAGTTCTTTCCCACTCGCCTCAAACAATCCTCACTTCTACAAATCTCGTGTTATTAGGGTTGCAGTAGCCTGACTCTTGCTCACACAAGGGGACTGTTTGAATATGAAATCCCCTTCAAATCTGTCAGTTCTTTCCCTACTTCCACAGTGTGAACCAGGTCACAGTCTCTGCACTAATTCAGTCTCTATGCCTTTGCCATCAGAATGGTCCAGTAGTACTCTGCATCCTGCTGGTAATAGATGGAGGCTGGACTAATGATAATGCTTCCAACCTTGGAGTAGAGCTTGGGACCCTGTTCCCAAGAAGAGCTTGGGAGAAGGTCTGGGAACAAAATACACTTAATGAGGGTAAACAGAAATTTTGCCCGGGAGAGTGGACTGACTTGTTCTTGGAGCCACTGTCTCTTTCCTTTCAGGGGGTTGAGGAACAAAGGAACAGAGTGACTCAAAGAACACTGCTCCTGAACTGCTTGCTCTTTTTGAGGGGGATGGGAGGGGAAGATGAAGAACTGGAGAGGAGCAGGAAAGCTATGGCTCAGGTGTCATTTCTCTCAAAAGAAGGAATCAGAAAGGCACAGCAACTGTAGTTCCACCGTGCTGCCAAGAAAAAGGGGGACCTTTGGGGGCTTGGGAGAGGAGCCCAGAATATATTAACTGGAGTGTGGGGATGTCAGAATTGAGTTTTACCTGGGGAGGAATGGGGTGCAGAACACTGAGGGATTTGAGGGGCAATTTGGTTTATTGATGGAGTGAAGCTATAACAATGTGCATTAAGTACGTGTGGCCTTACGCAGGGTGTGGCTCAAACCCTGGTTGAAAATACTGGAGCCAGCAAATTCTTCTTTTTGAAAGATGTGATTTTTGTAGCACTTTTTCTTTTTAGTGACTCTCAACCCGGGGCCAACTTAACAATCAAACTTGAATCCTGGAGGGCACTGCATCTAGCTTCTTTTGGTCCAGATATAGGCTCTTGGTGAAGCAGGACCTGAAGGAGTGGGGAAACTGTTCTTGCTGTGTATGCCTCACCTTAAGTCCCACATCTTCTGTTTGTTATGTTGAAAGTCGCTGCTGTCACGTGCAATCTTATTTTATGATTAATAAGCAATAGGAGCAAACGCGGCAAATAAAATCATGTAAATGTCCTTGGTACTAAAGAACAAGTGAAGAACTGTGTGTGTATCATGTGTCCTTGCAGTATACTGAATCTAACATTTTATTCATGAAGTGTTATGGATACTTAGCAAAATATGTGGGAAGACTAAGTCCTTGCCTTGAGGAGCATGCAGTCAGCAGTCGCAACCCAGTTAAGGCGCTGATAGCATTGAAAGACAAACCAATAATGGTTTTTATGGAGGAATTTCAAGTTAAGAGCTTGCTAGTCCAGAGTGAAACTTTTTAAGGAAGAAGAGAAGACAAGTCATGAAGTTGTGGATAGGAGGGGAAAATGTAATGAGCCAGTTTTCCATTAAGCAATGGCTGCTCCTTCAAATACTTCACTAATTTATGATGTAGAAAATGGCCCACAAACATTCTTCAAGTCAGGTTAGTCCAGAAGAGGGTCAAATTTTTGGGGGAATGGTATTGATGCAGTTATTTTTCCTTTTTTTGTGTGTGTGTCTTGTTTAGCGTATTTTGTTGGAGCAGTAATGAATTGTATGATACTACATAATATAAGACTTAAATCAGAGCTTGCTTTAGCCCTTGAATTTAGGGGACAGGGTCATTTTGCAGAACTGTCATGCATCTGGGAAAACACATTATTTTGTTTGTTTGGTTGTTGTTTTTGGTTTGTTGCAAGGAAACTGTGTTCCCGTGAACCTGTTGCTCGGGGGGTTGGGGGAAATGGACACTTTAAACCAGCTCCCAGTTCAGTCCCACTAAGAGCAGCCCAGCTGCTTATGCATTAATGGTCATGAATGAAACTTCAGGAGAAGTGGTGTCTTGTATTTGAGTATGTTACTAGCATTTTTGCCTAATGTTGCTTTAAAGGAAAATCATTGCTGCCCAGCCATGATACTCTGCAACACCTGAGAGGCAGCTTGGGCAGATTTTAATTGAACTGAAAGTTGAATAGGAAATTGGGTTAAGGCTCCCAATTCAGTTTAATGCAATAAGCTTTATAGGAGCAGTTACCTGAGACCCATCTAGTGACAGGGATGAGCAGTGACAGTGCAAAGAAACCTGTAGTTCTCATGTGAATTTAAGGAAAACAACATCTGTCATCTAGCCAAATCCCAGATGGGTTGCAGGGGTAAATTAGGCAAGGCAGGTGAGTGGAAGCTGAACAAGTGAGAAAAATATTTAAGGACATGTCTTCACTAACAACGTGGCTGTGTAGTCACGGCACCAGCGCTGGGAGAGAGCTCTCCAAGCATTGTAAAAAACCCATCTTCATGAGGGTGGTAGCTTCCAGTGCTGGGAGCGCAGCTCCTAGCGCTGGTACACTGTGTACACTGCCATTTTACAGCACTGAAACTTGCATCACTCAGGGGTATGTTTTTTCGTACCTATGAGCAAGAAGTTTTCAGTGCTGTAAAGTGGCAATGTAAACAATGTAATTAAGTGGGCTGGCTGGCAGGGAAGAATTGAGGAAGAAGGAGATGCTGACTATGCATACTTAGCTGGATAGAGGAGGGGCTAACAGGTGGTAGGCAAAGTAGTGAAAATGGATAGAGGAGCTGCTCTTTTGCTTTTTTGAGAAAACAGTGGGTGGCAGTGTGACTGGAGTTTTGGAATCCCCTCTCAAAAGTGGCCATGATGTACCAAGATTTAGTTCCTCATGGCCCTATAGCAGATGAGGGTCCTAGAAAGACTTATGAGGGTCCAATACAGAGAATCTAGTCATCATTTGCCAGACTTGCCACTAGACGGATCAGAAAATGGGATTCTTTTTCTTTTGAACACTTTGGCTTTTGTTGAAATCTTCCTATATAAGAAACACAGTTTTTTTCAGTTGCTGAAAACTAGAAAGCTTTTGAGGAAAACACACACCTCAAAAATTTTCACTGAGTCAAAAATCCAATGTTCCATGGGGGAAAAATATTTCATAAGAATTTGTCTGACCATACTTTCCACTGATAAATCTACCCTTCCTGGACTCCAGAGTGTGGGCAATGAGAGGGGATGGGATCACAGAGGAAATGAATATGTGAGTGGAAATTAGTTCTAAACAGCCTTGTGCTGACTTGTGCCTTGTCCACCATGAGTCTGGATGTACTTTCATCCGTTCTGTTCAGACCTCTGACCACTTTAATCTCACTGTTTTAAATAAAACTAAATTGAGAGGTGTTTCATATTCACAACTTAACGTGGGAGTTGAAAGTCGGAAAGTGGGAGTTGAAAGTCCCCATTTAGGCCATAAAGGGCAATCTGGGTCTCCAGACGTGGATTATGGAGTTAGAAAAGGGAGCGTTGGTTTTCTAAAAGCTTTTTTAATAATGAAGAAGAACTGGAATCCGGTACCATGTGAGGATGTAACCTGGTGAGCTGCTTAATCGGAAGGGGTGCTCCAATAGTCTACTAATGACCACTTTGTTATGAGTTATTACTGTAAAGATAGCTAATATTTATTTTTCCCCTTTCCCCCTTTTCTAGTGGTCACAGGAGCTACTGATGGAATTGGAAAAGCCTATGCAGAACAGGTAAGCCTTTTTATTCCTTTAAAATGATCAAAACTGCTATGGACTCTATCCGGACCCAGTGAAAGTGAAATAGTATAGTGTCATCCTGTCTCCTGCAAATGCACGCTAATTCTCTCAGAGGTAAGTGTTACCTGAAATGCCTCCACTTGTATTTTAGACTCATATGCAGAATATGGAGTACAAATTCAGATACCTATATACTGTTACATGTACTCTTTCTTGGCTTTTGGGCTAGACAGAGAATCTGGACTGCAGTAGAACAAATAAAGGAATCTAATATAGCTGATTAGGTAACAGTTAATTTTGTTATTAACTGTGTTGTTGTTACGCTACAAAGAAATAATTTAGTCTATTTGAATTAAACATGGGTTTAAGAGCCTGAATTCTAATTCCCAAGCTCTGCCACTGACCTTGCTCTGTGGAGTTGGGAAAATTACATAACCCCTGCCTCAGTTTCCCTATCTATAAATGTAAATATTCACCTACTTCAGAGCAGAGTTGTTGAAGATCCTTTGTAAGTGTCTTTGTGGTGGGGCAGTAAAGTACTGGTACTCAGTTTTATTTTTCCTTCATCTCTAGCTATTTTAAATAATAATTTCTATATCTTACTTTCTCTGTTGCCAGTCAATATATATTTTGTAGTGTTTGACCCAAGTTTCATCTTTTCTTAAGGGTGATGCTGGCCAGTGATCTATTGCACACATTGTGATTGAACTGCTCTGTATCTCTTTTGTTTCTTTCAGCTAGCAAAGCATGGAATGAATGTGGCTCTTATCAGCAGATCTCAAGAAAAACTAGAACAAGTTGCCAGTGAAATAAGTATGTGAATAAACTCTCTTACATTTCAAAATTAACACATGAAAGCTAAAATACAGCTCCTTTGGCCTCTCCAATTCCACATGAAGACAATTTTATAATAATTAATGGATAGTTTTAAAATATTCTATAAACCTTAATTTTACATTCTTAATAATCTTACATCAGTTTCACATAACACTTAAAAAACTTCATGAATATGGTAAAAAGACAAGTGCCTAACTGATCAAATTTGTACAGTTCTTATTATCTCATTTCCAAGAGCAATTGAGGGTTAATTCTAGAATGAGATCTTCAAAACTGTGCTTTCTCCTGGAACTCAAAACAATCCTAAACATATCTCCTTATGCTAGTCACAAGTTGCATTGCCTCCCTCTGGTTTTTCAAATAAAGAAATATGTAAGTTAAGATTAGTGATAGTGGGACAAATTCATCCGTGGTGTAACTCTGCTGATGTCAAAGAAATTACACTAGGTAGAAGTAGTCACATAACTTTTAAAATATTATTATAAATGGAGCTGGTAGTGATGCTGTAGTGAAGATTGCAGAACACTTTCCATTACAAGACTGTTTTCAGTTGCTTATAACTTGGCCAAACTAGCTGTTTAGTCTGAAACTTTCCATGCCAAGTCTCATCTTCGGGCTGAATTGTTTTGGAAAGTTTCAGCAAAAAAAAATCAGTCATTTCTGAAAATAAGGTTGAGGGAAATGTTTTGCAAATGTTAAATTACTGCAAATGTTTTGTTGAGGAGCTCTAGCACTTACATCCACGCTTTGCAGCAGATACTTGAAATTTTGGAAGGAGTTAACCTGGAGCCAGATAGGTGCCTTTTACTCTCGCTGTTAAAATTATATACAAATTTGGCTAAGTTATAAGTCTGTTTAAAAATTGCCAACTGCATGTGTTCAGCAGAGGCTTTTTAGATGTTGACATCTAACTTCTCAAACATTCCATTTGCGCTGAGCATGTTCCACTCAGGACTGCAGAGACTGAGCAGGACTCTTCCTACAGTTGCTGCTCCTGGCACCAGATCAAGGAGACTCTCTTTCCAGTTTTCTTACTGCTACCTGTATTGTTCGCCAGGCAACGTGGAGGAGAAGGAAGAAGCAGACAGACCAGAGAAGGGATCTGTTAGGAGATGGGACAGAAAAATCAGTAACCGTTACTGCACACTCTGCTCCAGAAAGTGGAATAGAACCCAGGATTCCTCTTAGAATACGTGTCACTGTGGTTGCACATGTGCTTCTTGTGTGTGGGCTCAGAATCTTTTGTAGAGCAGTGTCCAGTGGGGCCACACCTGCATCTTATGCTGCCTTATATGAGGAAATAAAGGGTGGAGTGGAGTGGAACCAACCCTCCCTCTTACCACTTGGGTCAGTGGGACAGAACCTGGACTATATTCAATCCACTTCTGATATCCAAAACTTTCTCCAGTAAAGAAATGTCATCTTCATTTCTCCCTTTTTATTAATTTATTTGTAAAATTCCTGTTGGGCAGTCTCTCCACGCCAAAAAAAAAAAGTATCTAGGGCAAATGGGAGGAGACAAACCCTTTGTACAGTGGGGCAAGATGATTTTACACCAGCCGCTAGCTATGGCAGATTCTAAACTTACTGGATTTAAACCCTGTCCTTCCTGCAATGGAGTATTACCCGTCATAGATGAACCCAGCAGATGCCTGTTCTGTTCCATGGAAATACACATCCTAGCTAAGTGTGCTGTTGCCACTCTTTTTCATCCCACAACTGAAAATCTTAAAACACAAGATTTAAACGAGACCATGGAGAAATCCATGACCATAGCATCAGATCCAGGAGTGCAGATATCCTCTGTACAGGAAGTGAAGAGATGATGTTTGGCAAGTGCTCTAACAACTGATCACCACATCCCCATTTCCAGTAAGAAAGAGAAGGCAATGAAGGTGCCAAACCCATTGGTGCCATTGTAAGGATCCCTGATACTAGCCAAATCTTGTCAGCACTGAAGGCCTGAGCACTGACTAAGGAGCAGAGGTGCTGGCTTCATCCTCTGGAGTGGAAAGGTACTTCTCCAACAAGCACAAATGAAGAGTGTACTGTGCAATGTGTCTGTCCCGTGCAGAGGATTCTACTGAGAGAGAAGACCTCAAAATTCTCAACATCAAGGATAGCAACAAGACAGTGGTAGGGACATCGAGGTTGTGGTAGACAGGTCCACCAGTACAGATACTGGCACAGAGATCTGTGCCAGTTTCCTGGTTTTGAGATATGCCCTTGACAGTCCACTCGCATTGCTCCAGACCTGGCCCTGGCCCCACTACCATCAGAGCTGGAACTGCACTCATCAGCACCACCATTCTCAAAGATCTAATTCTTCTTGATGACTTATGCAGGGAGCCATTGCCTTGAAAGACACGTGGCACCAAGTCCCCATGTAGAACTGACAATTGGTGGGTCCTTGCAGTCAAACTATTCCAATTGAATGCACCACCTTGGGCATATTGGCCCTCCTGGGGCCTGCCCTTGCTTAGATCCCTGGGCAGGATGACTTCACATATCTTGATGAACAGGAGAGCTCAGTTGCCACTGTATTGCTGTGAAGGGGACCCTCATCAGAACAGCAGGGAACCCCCAAGGATGTGGCAGAAGTAGTGAGAGAGAGACACACTAGCTCCCCTCCCCACTGAAGGTGCCCTTTTCCTCTCCAGATGAAGCAGTCACTGTGGCCCCAACACCAGCTGTCAATGACTTCAGCGTTCTAAGAGTTAGTATCGAGGATAGCTGAGACACTAGATGTTGAAATGCCAGTGATCCAAGAAGACACACCCAAGCTATTCAACATCCTCAATACTCAGGGCATCCTGGACCCAGCGAGGGTTCTTTGGTGTTCCTTGGCCTCACTTCCGCTGACCTCCAAGTAAGTGGAAAAATAATACCAGTTTCCACTCAAGGGCTTTGAGCAATTTTGTCCATCCAACACCAGGGTTGTTTGTTATCTCTACTGTCCAGAAGAAAACCAGATCCATAAAAGAAACTCCAAAAGACAAGGACCCCAAGAAGCTGGACCTGGTCAGCTGAAAGGCCTATTCCTCAGCTTTTAGTTTTCCATTATGAATTAGTGGGCTATTTTTGCAAAATAGAACTTTCCAATATATGGGAGGGGGTAACCCTCTTCTGATTGTGACTTGTGCAGGACTGCATGGAACAGCTGAGGGATTCCATCAAACAGGGCCAAATGGTACCCACCTCTGCTCGATGGCCATTGCAGTTGCAGTGTGCTGGGCCTTTTGGCTTCAGACATCTGGTTTGCCAAGGGAAGTCGAAGCCACAACTGAGGACTTGTCCTTCGAGGGTATGGATTTATTTAGCTCTGTCATAAACAGATAGCTAAGGGTTAATGTCTCTTTCACCTGAAGCACCTGACCAGAGGACCAATCAGGAAACCGGATTTTTTCAACTTTGGGTGGAGGGAATTTTGTGTCTGAGGTCTTTGTTTTCTGTCTGCCTGCTTTCTCTGAGCTTTGGAGAAGTAGTTTCTGCTTTCTAATCTTCTGTTTCTAAGTGTAAGGACAAAGAGATCAGATAGTAAGTTATATGGTTTCTTTTCTTTGGTATTTGCATGAATATAAGTGCTGGAGTGCTTTGATTTGTATTCTTTTTGAATAAGGCTGTTTATTCATATTTCTTCTAAGCAATTAACCCTGTATTTGTCACCTTAATACAGAGAGACCATTTGTATGTATTTTTCTTTCTTTTTTATATAAAGCTTTCTTTTTAAAACCTGTTAAAGTTTTCTTTACTGAGAAATTTCAGGGAAATTGAGTCTGTACTCACCAGGGAATTGGTGGGAGGAAGAAATCAGGGGGAGATCTGTGTGTGTTGGATTTGCTAGCCTGATTTTGCATTCCCTCTGGGTGAAGAGGAAAGTGCTTTTGTTTCCAGGACTGGGAACGGAGAGGGGAAGTCACTCTGTTTGGATTCACAGAGCTTGTGTCGGTGTATCTCTCCAGGAGCCCCTGGAGGGGGGAAGGGAAAAAGGATTATTTCCCTTTGTTGTGAGACTCAAGGGATTTGGGTCTTGGGGTCCCCAGGGAAGGTTTTTCAGGGGGACCAGAGTGCCCCAAAACACTCTAATTTTTTGGGTGGTGCCAGCAAGTACCAGGTCCAAGCTGGTAACTAAGCTTGGAGGTTTTCATGCTAACCCCCATATTTTGGACGCCAAGGTCCAAATCTGGGACTAAAGGTATGATAAGCTCAAGAACGGAAAAGGCATTACATTGCCTAAAGATACCAGGGTGACACTCAGATACCAGGTCATTTTCAGCACAGTACCATACTACAATCTCTCTTCTGGTACCAGCCAGCACAGAGGACATGTTTTTTTCTCACAGTCAACTCAAGTTCGTTCTTAGACAAGTGACTTTGAGGGTTGTGGAGGTGCCCATCATCTTCCTCCTCCATCCATCCAGCAGATTTGATGAGACTGTGAAGACCATTGCCAAGCAGACCTTTGGAAACTGTCACCCCTTTCCATTGGCCTTAGGTGAAAATAACAGCTGATGAATGAGTGTTGGACATCATTGCTCATGACTACACCATCCAGTTTACTTCCCTTCTCCCTCTCCTTCCCCGTTCTCCATCCTTCTTTGGGGTCCTTTCTTGTGAGCCCCTTTTACTACTTTCTTGTGAGTGACCTTGTTACTTCATGTACAAGCTGTAAAAGAGTACAGGGAAAGAGGTTTTTACTCCTGCTATTTCCTTATTCTGAAATAAAAAGGAGGTTGTTATCCTATCCTAGACCCAGAAGAAACTGAACAAATTTGTATCCCTCCCTAGATTTTGGATAGTAATGCTTGCCTCCGTCACTTCACTCCAAGCCCAGGTCTGGTTTGTGGCTCTTGACTTATAGGATGCGTACTACCACATTGCTGTTCACTCAGCCCCACAGGAAGTCCCTAAGATTCACAGTGGGGATGAACTCTTATTAGTACATACTACTCACCTTTGTACTCTTCATTGGACTGAATCTTCATAAAATATCTAGACATAGTGGTAATGCTTCTAAAAAAGAAAGGCCTTCACATCTACCCATATTTCAGTGATTTGTTAATCAGAGGCAAATCACGTCAGGAACTCTAATAGGTCTTAAGTGTATCCTCTTTGTTTACCTGGCTGGGCCTCCTGGTAAACTGAGCAGTTCTGTCACCCTCTCAGGTGTTAGTCAGGAGCTAGGCTAGATTCCACCGTACCCCAAGTGCTTACGTACCCCAAGACAGATTATTCATGCTCTGGCTGTCCCAGAGCACAGTGATTTCAAACCTGACAATGATAGTACTGACCAGACTTATGATGGTAGGTCGCATGTCTGAATGTACATATGTGACTGTTTGCCAGAATTCACCTGAGACCCACTACAGCTTTGGCTCAGGTCAGTCTACTGCATTGCAAAGCATCAGGTGGTCACTCCATGTACTTGCAGCACTGACCCAGGTGACTGCTTCCTGAAAATGTTTAGAAAGTGTTACTCATTAGCTTGTTAAGTTGTAGAGCTCGGGTTCCCACAGTTGTAGCACTTGGGCCCAACTTGAGGAGGTTAAGAAGTCACAGCATAATCGGCTTTATATTCTTCATACAACATTATTTGCTCAAATTGCACTATCTATTAATGAGGCTCTGCAAAAGTAATCTGGCATTCTTCAACAAATATACCGCTGACCTGTAAAAGGGCTGTTAAGAAATATTATGTTCCATCTGAAGATTCGGAGTTTTTCTCATCCTTCTCCCAACTCTCTAGTTATCAAGGCTGTAAATGAATGTGGAAGACAGCACCATGCTAAATCAATGCCATACGATAAAAATCAGAACTGTCTTGATTTTTGTTTTGTCACAAATTATATTAATCTGTGATTTTCCAGTTTAGAATTGCCAATTGTCAACTGTTGATAGTGAAATATTGTCACACCAACTACTCAAAGTTCAGTTTATTTATTGAGCATCTACCACCAGAGCAGAGGGACCAATTCCAGGCAGTAATTGCAGAGAGTCAGCTCCTTGCCAGAACATCTCTTCAGGTCTCTCTGGATGCTGCGCCACAGCTGCTCACTCTATTTCTACATTGTTGGTCATGAGAAGGGTCTCTTCGCTTCAACTCCCAGGATTTTCCAGGAAGGTCCAGAATACAGTCCTCTTTCAACAGCTTAAAATTGTTTGCGGAGAATACAGATAAGTCTCTGCATATGTTAAAAGATTCCACTTCCACTTTGTGCTCTCTGGGAATTTACACACCTGTGCGTAAAAGGAAATTTAGTAAGTCCCAGACAGCTCAGAGATCTCATGCTGCTCAGTTCTCACTCTGAGAGACCTTCCTTCTTACCCCAAAGAGGTAGAGGTTCCAGAAAGAGACTGCCTGTTACACAGGCATTGACGTTGCAATCCTCAATTGTGTTTTGATGAGGTGGTCGAGGTTCTCCTTAACAGCTGCAATTGTTGATGTGCATTCCTCGCTTTGGGGACCTTCTTTCTCGTTTCCAACAAGCTTGGGAGCATATCATTATATACAAATGGGTTTTGGATATCATATCAGCAGGATACTCCATCCACTTTACTTCCCTCCTCCGTCCCACCCCCTTCCTTGCTCATCTTCTTCAGGGACTCCTCTCATGAGCACTTTCTAAAGTAGAAAAGAGACTCCCTCCTGAACTTAGGTGCTATAGAACTAGTCCCTGTACAACAGAGAGAGAAGGGGGTTTAGTTCAGGTACTTCCTGGTTCCAAAAAAGAAAAGTGAGTGGAAACCCATTCTAGATCTAAGGCTCCTCAACGGGTTCATAAAGGTACAGATACTCAAAATGAAAACACTGCGAGCAATAATATCATCAGAATCATAGACTTTAAGGCTAGAAGAGATGCACCTAGGGGAATTCTGCGCAAGGCAGACTTTTGCAGAAATTAACATTGTGTGCGCAGAATTTCCTTTCCCCCACGGAAATGGGCTACAGTGCTGCTAGCTGCCACTAAGGCCCGCTGGACCCAGCAGAGCCCAGCTCAAACAAAGAAGTCACCGCTTGTGGGGGGAAGAGGAGTGAGCTAGAGGGTTTCTGGCAGCTGCAGTTCCTAGCATGCTCTGATGGCAGGAGGTGGTGTGCAGGAAACTCCATGAAAGCCTGGGATGAAGCATCAGGCTGTTTCTCCCTCTAGATCCCTGAGTTGTGCAGGGTGTGGGAGAAGTTGTGGCTGGGCTCAAGGGGCTGGGTATCTGGGCCTGGGTAGCCCTGCGGCTGGGCCCTGGGGGGGAGAGGTTGTTAGTGTCTAGCCTCCTGGCTGGGCTCGCAGTGGGAGGGGGGAAGGGGACAGAGGAATTAGAACTTGGTTGTAATAGGGGTTTCTTTAACTCTCTACTCCTGGGGAAACTTTTGTGTGTGTCTATATTGTTACAGACACACTTGCTGACAGTTATTTTGAAATAAATTACCAAAATAAGTTAAACTGATGTGATTGTATAGTGTTGTTTTGACAAAATTAGCAGAATTTTAGAATATTGTGCGCAGAATTTAATTTGTTGGTGTGGAATTCCCCCAGGAGTAAAGGGACCATCATAATTATGTAGTCTGATCTCCTGTACTTCGCAGACCCCAGAACCTTGCTCACCTACTTCTGTAATAGACCCATAACCTCTGGCTGAGTTACTGAAATCCTCGAATCATGATTTAAAGACTTCAAATTACAGAGAATCCACTACTTATATTAGTTTAATATAGTGACCTGGCCCTATGCTGCAGAGGAAGGTGAAAGCCCCCCGAGTCTCTGCCAATCTGACCTGGGGGTGGGAAATTCTTTCCCGACCCCAAATAATGCAATCAGTTGGACCCTGAACATTTTGACAAGACCGAACAGCCAGACACCCTGGAAATAATTTTTATGTAGTAACTCAGAGCCCTCCCTATTTAGTGTGCCATCACCAGCTGTTGGGGATATCTGCTATTAGCATTCACAGATCAGTTACACGCCATCATAGGCAGTTTCATTGTACCATCCCCTCCATAAAGTTATCCAGTTCAATCTTGAAGCCAGTTAGGTTTTTGCCCCCACTGCTACCCTTGAAAGGCTGTTCTCACTTATTCTGTACACTTTCTGACCTCCACGAGGTAGCTTTGCTTGCTGATCCTTCCCATCTTCCATTCCTTGTAGGCTTTCTGCTTTCTCTTAATAACCTGTTTGAGATGCTTGCACATCTAGGTTGGTCTACCACCCTTCCCTACAGAATTTTTCCCCTTGCTTGGAATGCAGGCTTCAGATAACTTTTACAACTTTGATTTAAAGCAATTCCAAGCCTTCTCCACATTCAGATCCTTGAGTTCTTCAGTCCAGTCCACTTCCCTAACTAATTCCTTTGTTTTTTAAAGTTTGCCTTTTTGAAATCAAGGACCCCAGTTAGACTTATTTGTATTTATCCTTCCATTTAGTTTAAACTGAATTAGTTCATGATACTTGAAGGTTGTCCCCTACCATAAGCTTTCCTATGAGGTCCTCACTACTCACCCATACAAAATCTAAAATACCATCACCTCTTGTAGGTTCGGCAACTGTTTGAAGGACTCTGTCAGCTAATACATCCAGGAAAGCTGGGCCTTATTATTATTAGTAGCACTTGTCCTTCAATCTATATCTGGGAAGTTAGTGTCCCATAATCGCACAACTCTCTGTCCAGATCCAAATTGGAGCCTGGGGGTCTGTGGCAGACCCCAAGCACTATCCCATGGAAGCGTCTGGTAGCTTTCTTCCTCAAAGTAATTTTGACTCAGACTCTGTTTTATCCATTCCATGACTTCTGATTTCATTTCAATCTACCTCATCATTAATATACCATGCTACTCTACCACCTTTATCTTTATTTCTGCCTTTCCTGAACCAGCATATCTACTGGACAGGCACAGCATGGATTTGCTGGTCATGATTCCTCAAGAAACCCTATACTCATTACATTCCTGGGGAAAGCTATTTAAAGAGTGCAGCCGAGTTCCCTTTTTGATGCCTCTGGCTTAAGTCTTTAGTGATGAAAGCCTCCACTTGCACTTCTCCATCCTCCTCTTGACCAGCTGAAAATTCAAGGAATATGGTCTTCTCAGGAGGCCATCCTATTTATAAACATTGTAGAGCTCAGGTTATATGACTAGCATCAAGGCTTTCCTGTCTCTTGAGAGCTTAACCATCCAAGTGCTGACAGATAACATCTCAAGAATGCTCTATGTCAATAGACAGGGGAAGTCAAGATCCTCTTCACTCTGTCAAGAAGCCAGACATCTTTGTGATTGCAGAGTCCGTTATCGCATTACACAAATTTCGCTCCACCTACCTGGTCCATGGAACATCCTGGAAAACCAACTCAGCAGAATTGTGGAAAAACAACATCGTTTGCCTCATAACCTAAGTCATGCAGAACGCAATGCCATCCACAGCCTCAGAAACCACCCAGACATTATCATCAAAGAGGCTGATAAAGGAGGTGCTGTTGTCATCATGAACAGGTCTGACTACCAAAAGGAGGCTGCCAGACAACTCTCCAACACCAAATTCTGCAGGCCACTTCCCTCAGATCCCACTGAGGAATAGACTAAGAAACTGCACCATCTACTCAGGACATTCCCTACACTAACACCGGAACAAATCAACATACCCTTAGAGCCCCGACCAGGGTTATTCTGTCTACTACCCAAGATCCACAAACCCGGAAATCCTGGACGCCCCATCATCTCGGGCATTGGCACTCTCACTGAAGGACTGTCTGGATATGTGGACTCTCTACTCAGACCCTATGCCACCAGCACTCCCAGCTGTCTCCGTGACACCGCTGATTTCCTGAGGAAACTACAATGCATTGGTGACCTTCCAGAAAACACCATCCTAGGCACCATGGGTGTAGAAGCTCTCTACACAAACATCCCACACACAGATGGAATACAGGCTGTCAGGAACAGTATCCCTTATGATGCTACAGCACAACTGGCTGCTGAGCTCTGTGCCTTTATCCTCACACACAACTATTTCAAATTTGATGACAATATATATCTCCAGATCAGTGGCACCGCTATGGGCACCTGCATGGCCCCACAATATGCCAATATTTTATTTTTATGGCTGACCTGGAGCAACGCTTCCTCAGCTCTTGTCCACTCACGCCCCTTCTCTACCTATGCTACATTGATGACATCGTCATCATCTGGACCCATGGGAAGGAGTCTCTGGAAAAATTCCACCACGATTTCAACAGCTTCCACCCCACCATCAACCTCAGCCTGGACCAATCTACACGGAAGGTCCACTTCCTAGACACCACGGTGCAAATAAGTGATGGTCACATTACCACCACCCTATATCGAAAACCTACCGACCGCTATGCCTACCTTCATGCCTCCAGCTTCCATCCCGGGCACATCACACGATCCATTGTCTACCACCAAGCACTGAGGTACAACCGCATCTGCTCTAACCCCTCAGACAGAGACCAACACCTACAAAATCTCCACCAAACATTCTCAAAACTACAATACCCGCATGAGGAAATAAGGAAGCAGATCAACAGAGCCAGACGTGTACCCAGAAGCCTCCTACTGCAAGACAAACCCAAGAAAGAAACCAACAGGACTCCACTGGCCATCACATACAGTCCTCAGCTAAAACCTCTCCAACACATCATCAGGGACCTACAACCCATCCTGGACAATGATCCCACACTTTCACAGGCCTTGGGTGGCAGGCCAGTCCTCGCCCACAGGCAACCTGAAACATATTCTCAGCAGTAACTGCACACTGCACCATAGTAACTCTAGCTCAGGAACCAATCCATGCAACAAACCTCGATGCCAACTCTGCCCACATATCTACACCAGCGACACCATCACAGGACCTAACCAGATCAGCCATATCATCACCGGTGCTTTCACCTGCACGTCCACCAATGTAATATATGCCATCATATGCAAGCAATGCCCCTCTGCTATGTACATCGGCCAAACTGGACAGTTGCTACAGAAAAGGATAAACGGACACAAATCAGATATTAGGAATGGCAATATACAAAAACCCGTAGGAGAATACTTCATCCTCCCTGGCCACACTATAGCAGACATTAAGGTGCCATCCTGCAGCAAAAAAAACTTCAGGACGAGACTTCAAAGAGAAACTGCTGAGCTTCAGTTCATCTGCAAATCTGACACCATCAGCTCAGAATTAAACAAAGACTGTGAATGGCTTGCCAACTACAGAACCAGTTTCTCCTCCCTTGGTTTTCACACCTCAACTGCTGGAACAGAGCCTCATCCTCCCTGACTGAACTACCTCATTATCTCTAGCTTGCCTGCATATATATACCTGCCCCTGGAAATTTCCACTACATGCATCTGAGGAAGTGGGTATTCACCCACGAAAGCTCGTGCTCCAAAACGTCTGTTAGTCTATAAGGTGCCACAGGACTCTTTGCTGCTTTTACAGATCCAGACTAACACGGCTACCCCTCTGATACTCAACTCAGCAGAGATTTTTCTGAAAATCATGATTAGTTCCTCAAAGACTCAAGTCCTCCACAACATCTTTCGTGGGTGGGGGTTTCCAAAAGTTAGGCCTATTTGCAACGTATCACAGCATATGTTTAACATTTTGCTACGGAGGTGCATGAACCCACTCTGACAGGTGCTTCCTCATCCCATGGACTCCAAAATTACTGTATGCCTTTCTGCTCATGCCTGTGATACTCAGGGCTTTGAGGAAGCAGAGGAAGGATGCAGATCACATCATGATAGCACTGGTATGGGCTAGGCTGTTTTGGTGGCTGGTGAATGTATCCGCACATCCACTAATCATCTTACTGGTTCCGCCTAACCTGCTGCCACAGAACGTGCTGGAGCAGTTGAAGCCAATCTTGTTAGGGAGCAAAGAGAAAAGCTGGGCAGATCCTGCACTTATCTTCTGCTGATTGGTTTGATGTTAAAGTTAGGTAGATGAGTGTTTTGGGGTGCCTGGACCCTTCAATGGTTGCATGGGAAACTTTCCTTTCTTCCCTTTCCGGTTGTAGATGTGAAGGTCACTGAGGCCTAGGAAAAGCATTATTTGTAAACAAACAGCAAGTGGTAAATAACTAAAGTCTAAATCTCTTTGCATTGAGTTGGCTTGTATAAAAGCATAAATATATAGCTACACTATCATCCATTTTCACTTAATGTGCTGTGCACTTTAACAAAAATATCCAAATTAAAATGATGCTTTCTATTTGCTGGCCTTGCACAATTGTTATGTAGTGCTAGTTATAGAAGACTAACAAAGCATTGCTGTTAAATTCTAGCTCTGAAAAAATGGTTTCTATATTGAAACTTTCAGGAAAATAGCTACTATATCTTTGAGGGTACCCTAGCAATTAAGATGTTCCAAAGGTGCATTTTTTTTTTTTAGTTTAATAGGCACACCACCTAGTTTCTGATACAGTATGGTATGGGGCTTAGCAAATGTTTGTTGAATAGCTTCAAAAAATAAAATCAACCTTTCCAAACATGGTGTAAGTTTTTGTTTGTTTTTTTTTAAAAGGAAACTTTCAACTTCAATCTCATGAAATTGAGTAACTTTTTTTAATTGATGTGGCTTTCAACCTTTTCAGACCACTGTACCCCTTTCAGGAATCTGATTTGTTTTGCATACCATAAGTTTCACCTCACTTAAAAACTACTTGCTTGCTTACTTATTTTTACCATATAATTGTAAAATAAATCAATTGGAATATAAATATTGTACTTACATTTCAGTGCATAGTATATAGAGCAGTATAAAACAAGTCATTGTATGACATTTTAGTTTGTACTGACTTTGCTAGTGCTTTTCATGAAGCCTGTTGTAAAACTAGGCAGATATCTAGATGAGTTGATCTACCCCATGGACTAGTTTTATTTGTTTTTCTAATTAGGAAAAAAAGAGTATACTGCTTAAACAATTCCTTAAAATATAAGTACCTTCTCCTTTGTTTCTAAAGGCCTTTTCAGGGAGCGTTCTCCTTGCTAACTGATTTTTCAGAGATTCAGAAATTGACTCAAAATCAAATACACCAGGTATGCTGAACACCATCTTTTGTTAATCATAGATGTTACTTATAACACTGGTAGGTACCAAATTTTCAGACAGAGGATTTTTTTTCAAGTTGATGGTGTCCATTTTAATGAAAATAATAATTGCTTTTGAATTCTGGTTTTATATGCACATACGGTGTTATACAGTCTACCAAGCAGACAATAGTACAAAAGGTAAGAAGGAATAATTAAAGGGCATATGATGTGATGTGCCCTTTCAGACGTAATCAAACTAAAAATAGACATTAATTAGCATGAGGAAGCTATCTGGAAGTAGCAATGTGATAGCTAAAAACACCTTAGAGGGGCAGTTAAAATTATGTTGGGTGGGGGGGAGAGGGAAATTTGTAACATTGTCCATCACAATCCACCAAATGGTGATGAGCTGGAAGCTGTAATCTTCCTGAAAAGACTACTTATAAAAGAGCTGAAGTATTTCCCTAAGCCACCTATGTGAGTATATGCAAATTTATATATGCAAAATTTTATGTTTTTAAGTGGGTCTGTATTTGGAAAAGTCACTAACACCAGACAATTCTTACTAGGTAGGTAGGCACAATTTTTTGGTCATATTTACAACATCCGTGAGATTAAATGGGAATGGAAGGGGAAATAGTGGAATATTCCTAGCCTCTAACTATAGACCATACTCAGGGCACTTCAAATGCCAATGAGGCTTGGATCAGATTGTGCAGATCTTTGTAATATGATTCTTGTATGCTTTGATCAGCTAAAATAACTGTGGTGACACTTTACTTTGAAGCATGATGATGACTTAACAGGCATTGGGATGAATAGAGAAAGTTCATGTGTGGAGCTATTGTTACAGGCTATTTGTAGACTCTTGCAGGCAAACTTTATCAATTTACACTTTATATTTCCACTTATCTTTGTAATTATAAGGGCTAAGCATTTTTATTTTTATGAAAGTTTACAATCTGGGGCACAAGAATTGGTTTATTGTTTGTAAAGCCTTTTCGATACAAGGTATTACATATGTTCATTAGTCTAGAATTTACTATGAAATCCTTGCCTTTTTGCTGATCTGAGACTTTAAAGGCTAGTTTTCAAAAATATATGTCCATAACTGACACGTTAATGTAATGGAATTTTGGGGATAGCAAACAGTCAAGTATAAATTTTTTTTAAAAAAATAAGAAAATGGCATACAAGTACTGTTCACATGCACGTTATAACAACTCAGACTCCCAAGAGTGCTCAAGAGCCTTGTGACTTAGAAATACATTTTATTCTAACATATTTATTTGAAGATTGAGGGGTATGTGAGAAATTAATAAAAATCTAACTTCAGCTTTCAAAAGGTATTGTTCTAAATAACTAGTTACACAGACAATTGCAGAAAGCTTCTGACCTCTTTACACACATTTCTGAATAATTGTTCTGCTGCTCATGTTAATACTGAGGGTATGTGTAAACTTGGAGCTGGGGGTCTGATTCCTAGCTGAATAGACATGCTTGCCCTAGCACGCATCAAGCTAGCGTGCTCAAAATACTACTGTAACATGGGCAGCTGTGAGCAGTGGTGTTCAGGTAGATTTGTACTTAGTGTGGCTAGCTTGTGCTGCTGCTCTCTGCTGCCCATCCAACCCTGGCTATGTTGCTATTTTTAGCACACTAGCTTGCTGAGAGCTAGCATGAATGTGTCTCTATGAGCTGGGAATCACACCCGTAGCTCCAAGTGTAGACATACCATAATCTTTCTCACTTGTTTAGCCTGTGTTGAAAAATAGTTGTTAGTCTTTTGATGCAAACTGTCTTTAAAGTTATCTATTTAGGTGATATGTTTAGCTAGTGCTGTATATACGGCAATGCTGTGTATACAGTGAATTCCGCTGGTATAAAATGAAACCAGAAATATTTTCTGGTACTTGACCAAAATATATTTACCTTCTAAATTTAACATAGCAAGCTCTTTCTTAAATCTTACCCAGGCATCTCATTATATATTATGTGCTGAAATTGATACAGTATGACATCCCTACATGGAGCCTTCTGTTGCAAAACAAGCACAGACTGAACTGTTCTATCAACTATAATTTATTTCAACTTCTGTTTATTCCTTAGGTTACCAGTACTGCGCTGTAGAGTTGTATGGAAACATCTGTAACTTGGTAGGCGTCTTGGTAGAAATGCTAGCATACCTGCTATTACATGGACTAGCCAAATTAATGTGCTTTAGTCTGCATCTTCAATTAGGGCAGCAGCATTAGCATTGCTATTCCACAGCTGGCACTAAGCCATGTGGGAGTGTATTGCACCATAGCCAGACACTAGATGGTATCTCTTAATTAAAATACTTGGCTGTGTTTGTTTGTGTAGTTTCTTTAAAGCAATAAGTGGTCTACAGAACTGATTATTGATTTTAAAAAAAAGTTTGAATCCCATTTTGTTATATTGAGATAGCAGATGTTTGGGATGTTTTTCCATTTCCCCTAAATCAGTTCTTTTACTAAGTGGTTCAGAAATTAATGTTTTGTGTGTAGCTTTCATGGCTTAGACAATAAGCTGTCTGGTAGCCAAAGAAGTGGGCACAGACTTTAAATGTTTCATAGCAGTATTTCTAATGCAAAAAAGAAGAGCTTGCTCTTGTGGTTGGGATCAGGAAGTACTCTCAATTTACTTCCTAAGGTTAGTATGCTGTGACTGACAGTCATTTGGTGACTTGCTGCCTGGGGTGAAAGAAGCCCTGGCAGCTAAATGTAATCATTAGGAAGAATGTTTAATTTGGGGTAGGGGGATTGCATTTCACTAGCTCCTTGGTGCTCCAATCAAGGATTGGGTTTGTTGGGCACTGTGCAAAAACAATCTCTTCCCCTCCAGAGAGTTTACAGTCTAGGTTTAATATAGGGTGACCAGATGTCCCGATTTTATAGAGAGAGTCCCAATATTTGGGGCTTTTTCTTATATAAGCTCCTATTACCCCCCACCCTCTGACCCGATTTTTCACACTTGCTGTCTGGTCACTCTAGTTTAATATAACACAGCAGACTAATGCAACTGACAAATTAGAGGTGTAGAGAAAGAGGACAAGACAACAGTAACATTTGTAGCTTTCTTTAAAATTCTCCTACAGCCCTGAGCAGGCCTAGGTAGATGACAGGACCTTCAGTGTCAAATGTCTGGATGAAAAGATGATGTAAATAAAGTGTTGTGAGTTTTTAGGCACCAGCAAACTTCTTAGGAAAAGAAGACCTTATCCAGAGGGGATGAGGGTCCTTCTTGACAAATCCCTTTGCCCATTCATTCCAGCCTCAACCTTTAGAAGTGGAACCAAACTTCTAATATGAAGATCGTCAACGTTTTGGAGAGCTATTAAAACTACGAGTTGGAAGTGTGGTGTAGGTAAGCCGATAGGTGTTGAAGAGTCCTTGGAGTAGACAGAGATTGGTAGGGATATTAAAAAGGAAATTCTGTATCTGGTTTAAAAAAATTCCTCCAATTTTAACTCCTTTGGAAGAGGGACAGATTGAGAGCAGCACATAGGTGCAGTCTACAATGAAGTATGTGGGAAAATAGTTAAATATATTTGAACACACTAAAAAGAAACTACAAATATCTGTCCCAGTGCAAAAAACTTACAAGCAGAAATAGTTGAATTAGTTTGTGTAGCAATGGAAGAGAACCTTGAGATAATATGCATAATAGGAATGTGGCGAAATGCCAAAAATCATGGAATGCTGTAATACCTGGAGATAAACTAGACCTGAACTTTCATGTTGTTTGTGGATATCCAAGTAAGATTCATGCAAAATTGCACTTTGGAAGATATGACCCATGTTGATTGTGTATTTATTTGCCTTTTCCTATAGTAACATTATAAAGTAGTTAACAGTTAAAAACTCTTATACTACGGTTAAATATTTTTTGGAGGTTATAGTTGTCTGTGGAAATAATATTGATAGTCTACAGAGCAAATGCTTCAAGATTTACAATAAACAAGATACAAGTTGTTTGGAAGTAAACATGGAATTATAGGTCCTAAAACGGAATTGAGGGACCATTGCAAAAGGGATTAATTTAGTTTTTGGTGCAGGCTGTTCACAGATTCATTCACTAGTACATTTTGTACCTTGGTGCTTCATGGCAAATGAAGCCTCTAGTCAGTTTTTGTGACTTCACTAATGGTTTAATCACCATGAAATTTGGCTGGGTTGGAGGAGCTGCTTAAGGGTAAGAACATCTGTTTAGGTAGAGAAATTATTGGGACCTTGGTATAAGATTTTGTCAAGAACGTCCAGAGAGCTAACATTCTAAGGATACAAGTAGGGATGTAAAAGGTTAACTGGTAAGCATTAGGCTTACCATTAACCCCGGAGGCCCTGTGCTGGCCGGAGTATGGCTGGCCGAAGTAGTCCCAGCTGCGTTGGGCTGGCCAGAGAGACCACATCTCTGGCTGTACCAGACTGGCTGGCCAGCCAGCGGAACCCCGGTTTGGTGGGACCCTGGCCCCAGCCCTAGCCTCTCCAGGCTGGCTGGAGCAACCTCAGTTAATCGATTAAATGATATAATTTTAATAGTTTAACCGGTTACCTTTTTAAACCGATATTTACATCCTTAAATACAAGCATGTTTATTTAAACACCCAGCCACCACCACCATCACTGTGGGGAATAATGTAGGAAGAGTCTTGAGGGAAAGTACTCGGTATCTGTAATTTCAGACTTGTCTAGTCATGGGGTGGATAGCATAAAAAGGCAAATGAGGCAGGTACTGGGGGTAGATGAAGAGAGCTGAGATGGGTAAGGTTGAAGTTGTGAAGAACCTGGAAGGAGCAAAGAAGCAGCCTGAACTTAGTGCGGTAGCAAATTAGAAGCCAGTGTACGAGTTTCAGGAGGATTGGTGATGATCAGAGGAAGATTTTGGCATCAGCTTTTCAATAGCCTGGACAATTCAGAGGGGTGAGAGATGTGGAGGGCAACCAACAAGAAGCTACTATCCTTAAGATGTGAGGTGACCAAATATAAACCAAGGTTGCACCAGTAGGGGTGAAGTGGAAAAGTTAATTGTAGTTATCATTGAGGAAGTAGAGAGAGGATGTGTTGAGATTCAGGAGATGTGGTGCAATAGAGGACTGCCTAAGGAATTGAAGTATTCAGGGCTACCTGTGTTAATCCACTAGTGTTGTTTGAAATCTGGTCTACTATTTGAAACATCTGTATTTGTTACAAGCTGTTAGTGGATGGGCTGATGAAGTATAACTGGCTTACTGGGTATTAACTGATTCATCTTCGAAGAGGTAATACCATCTTAATAAGATAGTGTTGAAAAAGAGAAAATAAAATAAAACCCTTGAACCGTTTCTGACCCCATCTTAAATATTTGTCTTGAGCTGGGTAGTGATGTGACCTTGAATATACCTGTTGAACGGAACATAAATTCCAACACTAAAGCCATTTTTACTGTAGATATTAACTTTACTGTTTTTCATTTTTCATTGTATTTCTTCTTCTGGCTTCCCTTACTTCCTGTTTCACGTTATAGAAGATGATACACATTACTCATAGCTGCATAGTTTAATCATTTTAAATCCATGTCTTTAAGGACTTGCTAATTTTCATAAGCTTTGAAGACCGATTGCATGGAAAAGCTACCATCAGTGATATAGAACTTAATTATCTCCATTCAGCATCAGGTCTTAGCTTTTTTGCTTACGTGTTTTGTCATTCAGTATCTTTGTATGCTTTTATAAACATTTTTTTAAAAGACTCCCTAAGTATTGCTAATAGGGCGATCAAGCAATTAAAAAAATTAATTGCGATTAATCACGCTGTTAAACAACAATAGAATACAATTTATTTTAAATATTTTTGGATGTTTACTACATTTTCAAATATATTAATTTCAGTTACAACACAAAATACAAAGTGTACAGTGCTCACTTTATATTTATTTTTATTGCAAATATTTGCACTATAAAAAACAAAACAATTGTATTTTTCAGTTTACCTCATACAAGTACTGTAGTGCAATCTCTTTATCATGAAAGTTGAACTTACAAATGTAGAATTATATACAAAAAAACCCTGTATTCAAAAATAAAACCAATGTAAAACTTTAGAGCCCACAAGTCCATCAGTCCTCCTACTTGGTCAGCTAATCACTCAGACAAACAAAGTTGGTTACAATTTGCAGGAGATAATGCTGCATGTTTCTTGTTTACAGTGTCACCTGAAAACGAGGACAAACATTCACACGGCACTGTTGTAGCTAGCGTTGCAAGATATTTACGTGCCAGATGCGCTAAAGATTCGTATGTCCTTTCATGCTTCAACCACCATTCCAGAGGACATGCGTCCATGCTGATGATGAGTTCTGCTTGATAACAGTCCAAAGCAGTGTAGACTAATGCATGTTCATTTTCATCATCTGAGTCAGATGCCACCAGCAGAAGGTTAATTTTCTTTTTTGGTGGTTTGGATTCTGTAGTTTCCGCATCAGTGTTGCTGTTTTAAGACTTCTAATAGCATGCTCCACACCTTGTCCCTCTCAGATTTTGGACAGCACTTCAGATTCTTAAACTTTGGGTTGAGTGCTGTAACTATTTTTAGAAATCTCACATCAGTACCTTCTTTTTGTCAAATCTGCTATGAAAACGTTCTTAAAACAAACATGTGCTGGGTCATCATCCGAGAGTGCTCTAACATGAAATATATATAGAATGCAGGTAAAACAGAGCAGGAGACATACAATTCTCTCCCTAAGGACTATAGTCACAAATTTAATTGATGCATTATTTTTTTAACGAGCATCATCAGCATGGAAACATGTCTTCTGGAATGGTGCTGAAACATGGAAGGGGCATACAGATGTTTAGCATATCTGGCATGTAAATACATTGCAATGCCGGCTATATAAGCAAACTTGTTTATCTTAGTGATTGGCAGAATAAGAAGTAGGACTGAGTGGACTTGTAGGCTCTAAAGTTTTACACTGTTTTGTTTTTGAGTATTGTTATGTAATCAAAGAATTCTGCGTTTGTAAGTTACACTTTCATGATACAGAGATTGCACTTCATTACTTGTATGAGGTGAATTGAAAAATACTATTTCTTTTATCATTTTATAGTGCATATATTTGTAATAAAAAATCATAATATAAAGTGAGCACTGTGCACTTTGTATTCTGTGTTGCAACTGAAATCAATATTGAAAATCCAAAAATATTTAATAAATGTCAATTGGTATTCTATTGTTATAAGTGCAATTAATCATGATTGATTTTTTTTTAAATCGTGATTAAATTTTTTGAGTTAATCGCATGAGTTAACTGCGATTAATTGACAGCCTTAACTGCTAAACAAAACCTAATGAAAAATACTTTGAGGAATGTAAAAAGTGAGTCATTAGTGGTGATGTCTGGCTTGTTTAAATAATGTGCATTTAATAGAGCCCTTAGTGGCAATGAAAATTGCTGAAAATACTGTAAAACAATAAAGACTGTACGTGTGCAGTAATGTCCTGTTTTGCTGCTTCATCCACCCAATCCATTTGTCTACATCTGATTCATTTGTTCCCTCTAATTCACTGTCCTGTAGGATTTCACCTGTGTATGTTTTTAACATTCAAACAGATGTGTTCAAAAATAGAATCTCTTCAATATCTTTTTACTGAGAAAGGGGAAGGTGAACTTGATTTTCTTCTGACGCGATCACAAGACTGCTGCTGCAGTAGGGGCTTAATGCTGTTTACGTCGTCATTTTACATAGCAACATCTCCCTGGGGATTTTTAAACAATGCAGCTGTTCATGAAAGATGAAGAGGGGGAAAAAATAGTTGTATCTGCCATTAGGGTTATTAGAAAAAAAAAAAGCTGCAAGCAAACCATTGAGTGCAGTAGATTCATGATTCTGCATGAATGGACAACAGAATCATGGGAGCTGTTGTTTTTTTCTTGAATGGAAGAGAGCATCATGGGAATGTGGCTGCTTCTGCTCTTTTTGTGAATGATTCTTTTCCACTTAAATTGGCACCATTTTTATGAATGATTTAAAACAAATTTTCTGCAACCATTCTTTAAAATGTGCATAAATTACTGAAGGAACACTAAAATAGTACTTTTTTCATCTAATTTAGACTATTTTGGTCACCACCTTTTGTTTTGCTGATGTCCAAGGTGGCATTGTGCTGATTTTAATTTAACATAATTAATTTAACTTGATGGAAAGAGAATTAGGCTACAGAGATATTTTATCCTTAAATCTTGAATAAAATGTCAGAAATTATAACAATGTAATTTGTTCCACCATGCTGCAAGAGTGGAAGTGATACTATGTTGAATGATTTTGTTGGCCTTGTGTAACCTGTAGTTGTACCTTTTTTCCTACTTCCTTTCTTCTGTGCTCTTCTGGCTCCTTGGTTTCTTAAACATCAAAAAAGTCAGGGGTAGGGGTGGAGATGTAGGGCAACAGGAATCTGTGCACACTTAAGCTGCAGCACCTTCTGCACCAATAGTCTTTTGCCAATGTTAGTGAGCCACTTAAACTGCATAAATATTTGAAGTACAGTGGTCCCTGATCTCACTGTACTTCAACACTCATCATGTAACACATACTCGAAATTTGCTTTTAACTTTTGGATTTTGTGTAGTCTGTATTAACCTGTGTAATTTGAGAACTCCCTGGACCCTCATGAACAGAAGGTGCTGAATCTTTCGAGCTCTTGTTGTGAGAGAGTACTAGTTGAATGTATCTTTAAAGAGTTGGAAGATTTTAATAGTACTCTGAAAGTTTATGCATAAATCAAAACAGCCTAACAGTAAAACACTTGCCCTGCATAAATGAATGTGACACTGTATAACAGTGTTTTGAACTAACAGTATAGTAGTTTGTCTTAAACCATAATGACTTAAGTATCCTTTGTATTTTAAAAATTGGAATGGCCAAGTCCTTTAACTTAACTATATTCAACTTTTTTGGTTTGTTTGTTTTTTGTTATTTTTCAGAAGAGAAATTCAAAGTGGAAACAAAAATTATTGCTGCTGACTTCGGTGAGAGAGAAGATATTTACAGTAGAATTAAAGCAGGACTGGAAGGCCTTGAGATTGGTGTTTTAGGTTTGTATCTGACCTATTTCTAGATTTTTACATGCTGGAGATTTTTGTCTTGATGTACCTATTAGTTTGCTCCCCTCTGCTCCAGTATTAAAGTTTATTGAAACCAGCCTGCAAAGGCTGTGGATATGACTGAGCTGAAAAAAATGAAGTGACTGCATTCTAGATATTTCTTATTATGGCCCTGATTCCTAAAAGCATCCCTATTCAGGAGAGCACTTACTCCTGTGCTTAAGTTCTTCCCTGAATCAGGGTGCTTCTGATGATGCATTTTTGGATGCTTTATTTTTATTCATATTACTAAAGGCTCATCTTCGGCTCTGTGCCTTTAATACTTTAAATACTCATCTATCTGACCTAGTAGCAGCTTGGAGGGTAACCAGATACCAAGATTATGAACCTAAATGCCCAGTTCAATTCAATTTTTAAACTACAGAAGTTGTCAAAGTGGAGGAGGTAGGGGGTAGAAGTTTGTATTAAAACAAAAAACCAAACACAAGCTTCTGCCCCCTCATGTCTCTGTTGGGTGGATAAGATCTTCCCAGGACAGAACTACCCATGATGATGAGTAATATTTGATCCTCTCCGGCCTTAACCAAAGGGGCTGATATCTTCTCCTTGCCTTCTGATTACTTCTCACAACCCTCCAGTTTACATCATGAAGCTGTAATAGAAGCCAGCTAACTTCAACCTGCCTAACTTTAGTTTTCATAAGACATAAGGGGGCAAATGAGTCATTAAAGTCAGGCTACGATCTTACTTTTTTTATACTCATAACACACTTTTGTTATATAAATACCTTCAGTAGGACTCGGGAGAAATGATGCATTTGTGATCACACATCAGCACTGAAAATACTGCTGCATTTATTCATAAACTCCAGCTCTAATGAAACCAAATGGTTAGTTTCTTCTGTTCATTGTGTGTAGAGTAGCAGTTGAATCCTGTGGGTACGATTTTAACTTTTAGTTACAGAGCTGTTAAAGCTTAGTAGCTAGGGTATAACATCAAGTCATTGACTTCCTGCTTCAGGAGGTTCAGGTTTGACTATGTTCTGGTCATATTGGTTAGCTCTGTTGTTCAGCCTATTGCACTTCTCCTTTGGGTACCATACAGTATCTTGAAGATGCTGCAGTAGTCTTGGCATTTTCTCATCGAAAGGGTGGGAGAAGACAAGGTGATTGTTCTGTTTGCTTCACTGAACCTAAAATCAATAGGTAATTCAAACCAGTTCTTAAGCTCAAGAACCTGCAGAGTTTCCTCAATATAAGAAGACTTACTTTAGATTCAGACAATTCAGTAAAGGGATTTTCTTGAAATTATATATTTATACTGAATTTCCCTGTGTGTGTATATATATTCCTATGCACCTTTCTCACAGTGCATTTCTGCAGCTCTCCATTATGGGGATGAGAACCCATAAATGTGAACAGTGGCTTGAGATCTCACAAATCTGTCATCTGAAGCTCTCAAAAAGATAACACCATTTTACAACACTCATGTGAGGTAAATTAAGAATGTATTCAAAATGTCCAGAGTGTTTTAGGGTACAGTGGCAGCTGGGATTAGAACAAAGGAGTTCTGACTCCTGCTCCCCAACTTGATCTATAAAACCAAATTTCTTCCTAAACCAGAACAAATGCATATGGAATAGTTTTGCATTTAAGAAAAAAATCAATAATATTTCTTAGGCTTAGGTAATCCTGGATTTCTGTAGCCTCAAATTGCAGTGGTCTGTGCTAGCTCTATGGTATCCATTGCAAATGTTGCAAGGTTCTTGAGCTGCTTAAACTGTCTATTGGCAGTTGTAAAGTGTGTGCCTTTAAGAGGGCACCAGCACCTACCAGGGCAATTCTTTTTTTCCCAGATGATGTGATAACCCATTGTCCCTTTAAAACTGGCAATTTACAGATTCAGATTATGGGTAATCCGTAAAGGCAGTATTTTACTGATTGCTAGAACATCAATTTTGTTTTAAAGATGCAAAGCAGCATTGTATATTTCTGTGGCATTAATTGCTGTCCAAGGTCTATGTTCAATCTTCTGCCAATACTGTCCATATGGGTGTCTGAGAAGACATGAGTTTAAGTGAGACCCCTAACCAAGCCTCGCTTGGGCTGATATGCAGGAGTAACTTAGTGGCAGCTCAGTACTCACTATGGCAGGCTAAGGTTCTTTGCACTAGGTCCTGATTACTTTTAACCTTTCATTTATATACACACAATAATCTGCATCTACACTGGGCAGAATCAAGACCTCTGTGATTGCAAAGTCATAGCACAACTTCGTACTAAAGCTTTTACGGATTAAAATCCTTGTAAACTCCTTTTTATTTGGAAGTTACTTCTCACCCACATGTAAAGGCTAGAGTTTGCATAATTTTTGCTGTGTGTTCAAAACAGCATCTGTCAGTGACTTTGCTGCAGTTAGCACATGTTCAATATGTTAAATAGGCAGAGATGAGAGATTTTCCTTGTACCACTTTAAATAGTGGGCGTCTTAAATGAAGTTTGACAAACTTGAGACACTGTCCAGGTCAGCAGACTCAACTTTTTAGGTTAATACACAATTTTCTGTCACTTTCCATCTGGTTTCAATTTTATTTTAAACAAAATTTTAGTTAATTTTAAGATGGCTACAAAATGTATTAATGAGAGAGCTGCAGTGATAAGGACTGCACTCCTACCACCACCAGTTCCAGTACTGAACTGAGTGTGACCAGGTGAATGCAAAGCCAAGGGCATGACTGGCAAGGTTTCTTGTAAACTTCCCTCTATTTCCTGCTCACAAAAATGGACCAGGCAGACAAGTCAGGAAAATTCCTCAAGTTCTGTGTTGATGCCCATGATCATTCCTGTGGATGAGGTGGTACTCTGTACATCAGATGCCCAAAATTAAGTGTTAGTTCCATCAAGTGATTTGCTATACTCATGTTTCATGGAAATCTTTATAAAATCACCATCAGTTTAGAACTAGTTTTGCTTGCATACATTTCGCAGATGAATTCCTGACCACCCTTTTTGCTAGCAGAGCCAGGCTTTGAGCTCCATAAAGGACAATTGCATTTTTAAAGTTGGTTTCTAGTTTTTCCCTTGCAGATAGCCCTGGAAATGGAAATGGATTGCTAAAATTGAAAAGATTATATAGCTGGGCTCCATTCTTCAGTAAAAGGTTGAGTAGAGGGAAGATACGGAAATTTAAATATCTCCCTAACACACACTTACTTATGAGTTAATTTTTCAGAAAAATCATGTCCCTAACTTTTCACTCTGCCATGAGTTGTTCCCTCCTCATAAAAAGGCTGATAACGGTGGCCAAAGCTTTGTTATATGTAGGACGACGGGTTGCAAAAAAATGTGTGCTTCCCCCGCGTCCCCCCCGCTACTACTAACACTGCTTGTTAAAACTTCTGTGCCTCTGAGGGTGTCTACATTGCAGTAAAATACCCATGACTGGCCCCGATCAGCTAACTTGGGCTCAGGCTGCAGGGCTATAAAATTGCAGTGTAGACACTTGCACGGAAGCCTGGGCTCTGGGACCCTCCCCCATCACAGGGTCCTAATGCCCAGGCACCAGCCCAAGCCCAAATGTCTGCACTGCAGTTTTGTAGCCCCATAGTCTGAGCCTTGAGAGCCCGAGTCAGCTGACATGGGCCAGTGACGGGGGGTTTATTGCAATGTACACATAATTGGGATATGCAGAACACTTGCTAATGGTCTGGAGGATGTTTATTTCTCCTCATTTCCAGGTAATGTATTTTTAGGATTCTTATAAAAAAATTTACATGGGTAAGTAGTTGCTGTAAAGGGGTTCGGAAATCTTGAATAGGAGAGGTGTACTTGAGACCATCTTGGAATGAAGTTTAATAACCTCTGCTTATAACTAATCTTCTGTCAGTTTCCTCCACATATTTTTAATATCCTTGATATTGAAATGATTTTTCAGACACTATTTTAAAATGCAACCTTTTGCTGTCCATGCAACTGAGACAAAGATCCCATGACACTTCTCATAAAAACATTTGCCTCGGTATCTTTGGCCAGAAAGTTTCCCTTCTCCTGCATAAACTCCAACCCCAAAGGTGAATGCATTTCAACAATGCTATTAATATGTTAATAGTACAGTACTTTAGGATCCTATGGATGGAAGGCACTATAGAAATGTAAAATGTTAGATCCATAGCAACTGACTATGGTGTGTCTATAGATTGACTTTAGTGGGTATGTCTATATTGAAATGTAAGCCCAAGAGTTAGTGGAATTCAAGTTAGCAGACTCTGGGTGTGTTAACCTAGGAGGCTTGCGTGTCTGCATTCATTTGTAAACTCCAGGTTAGGAATTATTGAACTGTGGGTCCCAACCTGGGACTCCAGTGTCTACACTGCATTATGTATGCCCAAGTCTAGCCACCATATCCCAGACTTTCAGTGCCCTCCCAGAATGTGGCCACTCTAGCCCTTTGTTCATGTTGCAGTGTGGGAAAAAATTTTGTCCAGAGGACAAGGAAAGTTGGTGTGTGTGGAAATGTGGGATACTTGTGCCCTGGGAGTCTGCCAAGATATCAGTGGGGCTGCATTTATACTGCAAAGCAATAGAGTTTGAACCCGAAGTTGTGGTTTGACGCAGGCTCAGGCCCTCCACCTCCGTGAGGCCTCAGGATCCTGGGTTTGTACGTAGACAGAAGGGGGTTTAGGCTTGAGCCTGAGTTTGAACCCTGAGTTTGAACTGAAGTGTTGGCTTGTTAGTGAGGTCAACAACAAATAAATGTACATGAAACAAAGATTCTGTTTTCATGTTGCTGTCTTTCATCATAAAGTCAGAATTGAAAATATATAAGACAGAAGCAGCATTGTTTGAGTGGGATTAGAAGTTTTCCATGATTTGTTAGTGTTTAGACTACTAGAATATGAATATTGGCTTCATATCTGGGTTTGTCTACACTGGCAATTTACAGCACTACAACCTACAACCACTGCTATGGGGTGTGAAAAAACACCCCCCCTGAGCGCAGCAAGTTTCAGCGCTGTAAAGCGCCAGTGTAGACAGTGCCCCAGCACTGGGAGCTATGCCCCTCGTGGAGGTGGGTGTTTTTAGTGCGCCGGGAGAGCTATCTCCCAGTGCTCTGCCGCGACCACACAAGCCACGTTAAAGCGCTGCACAGCAGTGCTTTAGCATTGCTTGTGTAGACTAGCCCTCGAAGAACAACGCTGAAGTATTACATTCAAAAATTAGGTTTAAACAATTAACAGATTCTCTGTTCATTTTAAATGCTGCCAATGGGGGGAGATTCCACAGATCTGAAGAATGTGAAAACAACTTGTGGAACAGTTTACTATGGTGAATCCCCGTGTAATGAGCCTTTGAATAGACAGAGAAAGCAAAACACAAACCCTTTCATAAGGCAGATAAGATTTGTCAAAAACATGCACTGCTTAATGTACTAAGATGGTTATTAATGAGATTTCTCCTGCATTCCTATTCGTGCTCCCCCCCCCCCCACCCCCAAGCTATTGAAGCTCTTTGACACAGTGCCTTCAATGAGCTTGCAGGTTGCTGCTCGTGTTGGTTACTGCTGCCATCTACTGTCCTAACACAGCAATTGCTGATTTAGGAGTGGTTTTAATTTTGTCCATTTCAATGTGTTTCACTTTCTGGGGCTCCCTTCTGCTACAAATTGTGTGTGCGCTGTTTTTTTTCTTCACAGAAATTACAAGACTGAGCAGAACCACGGTGATGGCCTATGAACAACTTGTAATCTGGAGAGCTTGTTGCAGATGTTTGGGGTGGGGAGGGAAGTAGGCCTCTCCTAAAGGCAGTGGGGAAACTGGCACGTTTAGTCTTTCAAAAACTGTAAACAGATTTCATGTAGGATGTTGCCAGGGACTGGGATGTGTCCCTTGGCTTTTCATTTAATTCACGTGAGTTACACAATTGTACCTCTGCACACTTGGTACAGTTCTGTCCAGGAGAAGGGTCTTTGGGATGAGAAGGATTAAAATGCAAGTTAAAAATAATTGGGAATATTCTTTTAATGACATTTTAAAAAGTAAAGAATAATGATATCTTCTACAATTAGTTGTGAGTTTTGCCTAAGTGTTTGTACTGCATTCCTTATAGAGGGTGCTGGGTTACCAGCTGTTCCTTGTCTTCATGCACTCTAATGGACTAGTTCAAGGGCTGCTTCTCTCCTCCCTGTATTTAAAAATAGAAATTGAGTGAGAATTACAGTGATTAGCTTATATTTAAACATTAAGTTTGCTTACCTGCTTCTGATCCCAATAAATTAACCTTAAACTGCATTAAAGCACTGGAGAGTGGTTGATTGTAACTTGGGAATGGAAGGCTCAACATGTGAAGGTGGATGAGGTCTACAAACTGAGAGCGTTATGTGAAGAGAGGGCATTTGACTATGATTTAGTGGCAGTAGATTGAGTGCTTGCCTCAGTCTCTGGTTCACGTGGTCCAACGCAAACTGTCTTGTGCATAGCATGTTGAGGCTAACTTGTTTTAGATGCAAAATGGTCTAACTATGCAAACTGCAAATTTAAAAAGGGGAAAGCTATACATTGGGAATAACCCCTCACTTTACAGGAATGTTTCCTGTGTTGTACTATAAAGCTTAGGAGAAATCCGGTAGGACATGTGAAAGATGACAATTACCATTTATATGGTCAAAAAGAATTCCAAAAATTAAATTTAAGTGTCTTATGTGTTCACCCTCATACTGTCCACTAGTATATGTGAGTGTGTGTACAATGTAGAAAATGTGACATGCCACAAGGGCATAAAGGACACACAGTTATAAAACATCTGAATGTCACGTTGTTAACTTTGAAATGAGACTGCTTATTGCAAGTCATCAAAACTTCAGAATTGGAATGACAATCAGCAGAAACAAGTAAAACTTGTTGATTTTTGTTTCAGTCAACAATGTGGGAATTTCATACACTTACCCTGAATATTTTCTTGATGTTCCAGACCTGGATAATGTAAGTGTTGCCATGTTTAACTTAACTCTTCTGCGGTTTTCTTACCTGAATAGTATACTTGTATTAGATTTCTGTGCAGAATGGAATGCTTGTTAAATGGGGTAGCCTGGATGTAGTTATAAGAAATACAACTTCAAGGCTAACAGACTTATGCACACAAGATTGGGAAATTCAAAGAAATGATAGAAGCTTAGCCTTTTTTAGATACTTGCATATTTTTTGTTCTTCTGGAACAAAAAAATTGCACGTATCCATTTGCAATTACATGTGAAAAATGTAACTGAGCTACAGTTGCTATGGGATCCATATCTGAATTTCATGGCTATTGAGTATAATCTCAACTGAATGTTACTCTTTTTTGCACTCTTTTACTTGGTTTTTAAAAAAGTGAGTGAAGGCAGTGAAAGCGAGTGATCCATGTGAAAAAATACAGAATATTTGCAGATGTTAGACTTGTGTGGACATGAGTTTTTATAAGAGCTTTAAATACTGTTTTTCAAATTGCTAGGGTTCATACTTCAGTGAGTACTAAATTTGAACTTGATGAACAAAACTGAAATGCAAAATTTCATGCTTCAAAATACACATATCTTTTTAGAAATTTGTCAATTCTGCGTTCCATTCTCATAGTCTGATAACTCAAACAGGTTAATGGACATATTCATTCTTTTGGGTTCACGGTTAAATAAGCTTGAAAATCTTCAGTTCGTTAAAAGTGTTGTATCTTCATCTAATGACTAAAAAACTTGTCAGCAAGTGAATTAAAAGACTAAGCAATATATAGGCAAATGATAGCCATTTAAAAGTCTGTAATATATTAAAAACAATCGTGATTTAATGTTGTTCAGCGGTCAGCAGGTCCAGGAAGCCAGAATTTGCCCAACTAGCAAGTGTACAAGTAGGTGATAGTACACCGCTACCTCAATATAACGCACCTGATATAACACAAATTTGGATATAACGCGGTAAAGCAGTGCTCCAAGGGGGGACTGCGCACTCCAGTGGATCAAAGCAAGTTCAGATATAATACGGTTTCACCTATAATGCTGTAGGATTTTTTGGCTCCCAAGGACAGCATTATATCGAGGTAGAGGTGTATAAGGAAGTGTGTCACAACAGTGATATATATATATATATGCATGGTTCACATTAATAGAATTCATAAACAGGGAAAAATAATCCAGTAAAACAGTTGTGGTACTTTATTCTTCTTAGTTGTTTCTTTAACACTGGAAGCAATTGCAGATTTTCTTAATCATAATTTTTCCTACCCTTTTATTACCTCTCTGCATCTTCTTCTATTGAAGCAGGTGTGAATAGTTATTGACCACAAGAAAGTAGTCTTCAGAGCACATAATCTGAAATGAGGATAAATGTTAGTTCCCAATTCAGAATGCCAAATTATCCCACTTACCTTTTTAATTTAAATCAGGTGCTCGGTCTACATTACATAGGTAATTAAGCAGACTTAGTGTATACAACTAAATATACTGCCTACATGTTTGTGGTGAGATATCTTTCAATATCTAAGTGACTGACAGCCTAGACCCTGGTCAATCTGAGTGTTCACCAGATTCTGACAGAGATAAGGGGTAGGGAGGTTGCTAGATTTCCTGCTTGAGGAAGTTTTTGCTGTAGTGCATGTGGCTTTTTTAAATTATGACACTTAGAGCCCTGAACAGTGTGTTAATATTTATCAAAATAATTTTTTCTGTAAATCTGCTTTTTTTCCTGCAGACAATCAATAAAATGATAAAGATTAACATCATGTCTGTTTGCAAGGTAAGTGCCCTCTTACTCATATTTGCACTTAAAACTCTTAACTATTCTAAAACAATAAACAACATTGATTCACCTGCTACCAGTAAATTGCTTTCACTTCCTTTGAGCTATGCAGTTTCTCTCCTCCTTTTAATCTCTCAAGAATTGCTACGTTTAGTTTGTGCTCTCCTACCTGCTCACCAGACTGTCTTCCAATTATGTTGCATAGAATACAACTTAATATAAATGATACACAAATGTCACTATAAAAGAGTAAGATGTGTACTTAAAACAAAGCCTCATGATCTTTCACTTTCATAATCCTGTCTTTCTCATGTCCTTTCACTTCTCTCTCATCTCTTTTGTCCTAGACTGTAAGCTTCTCTGAACAGAGAAATCCTTCATTTTTTTTATAAGGTTCCGTGTGCACTTACAGCACAACAGTTAAATATTGTATTCACTATGTGAAATAAACAAGTAGGAAGCTACTTGCTGTTATGGATTATTTTACAAGGAGTCTGTTTTAACTTTTGGAATGCCATTTTTGAAATTATTTCTCTCCCCTTTAATAGTATCTTGAAATTTTTTGATAGTTCAGTTACTTTTTTTAAATTTGGAGGAAATCAATCTGATGTCAGCCTTAAGTGCAAGAGCATAAATGTTTTCTTGTTTGTTAAAACCAAGTCTGTGGTGTGGGCCAGTGAGTAAGGGAAGAAGATGTGACTTTTTTCTTTACCCAGGTATGCTAAATATATCAGACTTTTAATAGGAGACGGAGATGATACCAGCTTCTCTATTGCTTAGGAAATCCATGTTGGTAAGTTGAGGAAGCATGCTGGAAGAAATATGTTACTACTCACCACTAAGATCCAATTTGCTTTTATGCATATAGGATGGAGGAAAACTTGCAGCTCTTCTGACAGCTAAGGGTTAACTTTGTCTCCTGTTGAAACCAAAACATGGGTGAATTTAGTTTGAGTTGTGGCTGCATGGATAGGATTTACCCGTGTAAATGAGAGTTTTGGTTTTCTTTTAACACATTGAAATTCATCTAGCATGCTGCCAAGGGGCTTAGTCTGAAGTTGTCTGATTTCTATCCAAAAAGATACAGAAGCTGGAAAAGAACAAAACAGTACTTCTGTAAGAATTCCCTTCTGTACAACGCTTCAATGTGCTACTTGTTCCAAAGCTAGAAGTTGCTTAATTTACCATAGTTGTAGTTACTCCAGCAACTGCCTTTTCCCACTAGCCTGACTGGCATTGTACCTGTAGTTTTGCACATCTTTGTCCCCAGCACGCACCACTGTTCTTCTGTCAGATGGGCTGGATCATGGCCCACAGTAACTTGTTGCTCTCCTGCAAGATTTCCATTTGTGAGAAGCCAGATTCTGATCGACAGCTTTATTTAGGAAAGATTTTCAACAAAGGTCACTCAGCTGAGCTAATATACAGAATTAATGCCTACAACACATGCATGTAAAACTTTGTGTAAAGTATCTAGGTGCCTCTCAGCTAGAGCTAAACTGTAGAGTGGGTAAGGGGCAGAGGGACTTCAGTTTCTCCTGATGTGTGACATCCTCGCTATACCAGAAGAGGGAGCCCACTATTCAGCGAGTGAAGACTTAGGGACTGCTCTAGTTTGTTCAACAGTTCAGATTTTCCTATATTTTAGCAGCCGTTCTCTGCAGTTGCTGTAATTAATATTTTCTCTTTCCCTAAAACCCTGCCTCTGACCTGGTGCGAGACATCAGATAAATCATCTTACCTTTTTAAACTTCACTTTCCTGGTCTATAAAATGAGGATGACACTTAGCCCTCCTTTTGTAAAGTGCTTTGAGATGTATAGATAAGTGCTGTGTAAGAGCTCAATTCTATTACTATTAATAGTAAAGACTAGTTCTTGGCTTCCCTCGACATACCCTGTATCTGTATGAAGAAGAGAGTGGTATAAAAGTCACACTAAAGTGATCTTTACATTTTCCCTTGCATGGATATGTGTGGGGTACCAGTTAGCTTTAACTTGATAGGTCTTAGGGCCGTCAGCTGGAAATAATACTTAGCACTTCAGTAGTTCTTTCCATCATTATCACATCAACTTATATAGAGGAGTGTTCAGGGAGTTAATTATGCCCATTTTAGCAATGAGACTGAGTTGGGCTGGTCAATGCCACAAAAGGAGTCAGTTCAGATCTAGGATGAGAAATTAACTGTTCCTCTCTTCCAGTCCAACTCTGCGTTTCCATGCATATACAAACTTAAAAATCAATGGTGGAAAGAAAACAGATAATATTCCCTCTGGGGCAAGGATGATATCTTGCTTTGTTTGGAAAGCACGTAGCTCACTTAAAATTTTACTGTAATATTTAAAAATATATAGGTATCAATGTGTCAAGCTGGGAAGAAGATGTCTGTTGGCATTAAGAGTACACTCGTAACACCTTAGTGAAGAGCAGAAAGAAAGCAGATTATATTAGAAATCCTGAATAAAATTTAGGACAGGAAAATGATATAAAACAGAATTAGAGAGAATAGAGACATAGGCAGACAATAATCCAAAATACAGATATTCCACAGGAATGAGAAACTTGTGGAACAAGAATGACATCCCCATCATGTTGTAAATTCATGTTTAAAATATCCCAGGGCAGCCAAAGACTGCATTCTTTTGTGTGTATGTGTGTAATATTATGTTACAGAGAAGAGGCAATGGTCCTTCTTTGGCTCCGGTGGGACCACATTTAGGAAATTGCGTTTGGTTGGGTGCACCATTTTACCAGAAAGATGTTGATAAATTGAACGTAATCCAGAGGAAAGCAACAAAAAGATCAGATGCCAGAGCAAATAACATACGAAGAAAGATCAAGAGCCACATATGTAATATTTTGGCTAGGATTATTAATGTATGACATAATTTATTACTGATATTTGTAAGTAAACAAATATTTAAAGTTGTAAACACCAAAAAGAGGGAGAGTAAATACATTGCAGAAGATAGAAAAATTCAGGTTGTAGATACTCCCTAGGTAGAACACTCCTGGGAAAATATTATATATGCATTAGGAAGTGGGAAATCAACTATTTAAATTGTGGAGAGGGGGAAACCAGAGATGGCTATTAGAACTTTAAACACGGGAAACAGACCAGGAGAGAAGGGTAGCAGTAGCAGAGAGATGTTTTCTGTCAGTGTTGAAGCAAGCATTTAAGACCTTCCAGCTTCAGATATATTCTGTCCAAAATTAGGAGACTCTGTATAGTTCCATGACTTTTGATAGCTTTGAGGGGTATTGACAAATATGAGTCCTACTGGTTTTTTGGGAGTTGAACAGTGCATCTCATAAATTCAGCAATCTCGTTACATCTGGTCACATCAGATCAAAACATCTTTCTCAGTTCAGTCTGGGATCTTTCCACTTTCAACTCGCCCTCAAAAAGTTTGAGTTCTTGAATGGGGAAACTTTTGTCCTGCTAGATCCTAGAAACAAATTATGCTCAAAAGACAAATAAATGGGATGGAAGAGGCTTGAAACATGATGTGTTTCAGTCATAGTGTCTGCCTTCATATGCACTGTCTCTGTGTCACAGACCTTCCCTTATACTTGAATTGGTGGCAGTTTTGTCCAACCTGGAGTAGGAGAATTATCAAAGGATTTTTGCATATAAAACCCCACATTTAAAAGGCTTTCATTTTAGACACATATTTCACTGAATTGCTTGTAAAAGTTAATTCTCGTGAAGCATAGATATAATTCCCATTCCATTTTAAAGGGAATTGTCCACATGTTGAAGGGGCATAGACACTGTCCAAGTGTTTTTTTCAACCTTTTTGATACCCAGGACTGGCTTGCTGCCTTCCTAAACTGTGTCAGGGAGATCTCAGGGACTGGCGCTGGTCCATGGACGAGTTTACATAGTACAGTCGTGGTATGGATTGTGTATGGACAGTAACAGTCTGGGAATGTGTGAGGGAGGTGTAATTTGATTCGTAAATATCTACAGAATCATAATTTCAGTGGTGTGCCCCTGGGTAGCATGGCAAAGGGGACTCACTCCCCCCACCTCCCTATCCCTCCCCTATACCCTATCTTCCAGTTCCAAGTCCTCCAGTTGGTGGAAATGTTGATAATAGTGTTGTCAGAAAAGGTCAAGTTGGGTATCATTCAAAACCTTTTCTCTTATGAACGCAAGGTACCAAACATGACAACTCTTGAACAATTACACCTCTACCTTGATATAACACTGTCCTCAGGACCAAAAATTCTTACCGTGTTATAGGTGAAACCGCGTTATATCGAACTTGCTATGATCCACCAGAGTGCGCAGCCCCACCCTTCCGGAGCACTGCTTTACTGCGTTATATCCAAATTCGTGTTATATTGGGTCACATTATATATCTACATATACCTCTACCCCGATATAAGAAAATTTTTAAAAATCAGCTTTGATTAATTGTACTTTAACACAGGCATATCAAACATGCAGGCCTCATAAGGTTAAATTGTGACTCTTGACAGGCTGTACTGTTATCAGTTAATGCTCAGAAGAAGATTCATTTTCTTAATTTTTTTACTGTTACAGATTATTATAAATGGAAGGAATGCTTCAAGTTATTTGCCATAATCGGCAAAAAGGAAGCGGTTCAGTGGTACCGATTGTCAGCTTTGTTTGTTATGTCTAAAGAGTTGTTATGAGGAATGGTTAAGACATTAACATCCAGCAAGAAGTTACTAGAATCTATAACATACATTATGTAATGTAATTACATGTTGTCTTTGAAAAGTGTACTGATACGTTTGAAGACATTTCCCAGAAAACGCAGGACTTGCAAGACCAGTTCCACACGCCCAGTGTGCATTCCACTCTCAGTGACGTCTTGCACACAATGGAGAGCTGCAATAAGGAAAGCTGGACATGCGCAAGTCCATGGGGCCAGATGCAATGCATCAGAGGGAGTTGGCTGATGTGATTGCAGAGCCATTGGCCATTATCTTTGAAAACTCATGGCGATCAGGGGAGGTCCCAGACGATTGGAAAAAGGCAAATACAGTGTCTGTATTTAAAGAAGGAAAATCGGGGGAACTACAGACCGGTCAACCTCACCTCAGTCCCTGAAAAATCATGGAGCTGGTTCTCAAGGAATCCATTTTGAAGCACTTGGAGGAGAGGAAGATGATCAGGAACAGTCAACGTGGATTCATCAAGGGCAAGTTATGCCTGACCAATCTGATTGCCTTCTATGATGAGAGAACTGGCTCTGTGGATATGGGGAAAGCGGTAGCATGATATACCTTGATTTTAGCAAAGCTTTTGATATGGTCTCCCACAGTATTCTTGCCAGCAAGTTAAAGAAGTATGGATTGGATGAATGATAAGGTGGGTAGAAAGCTGGCTAGCTTGTCAGGCTCAACGGGTAGGGGTCAATGGCTTGATGTCTAGTTGGCAGCCAGTATCAGGCTGAGTGTCCCGGGTTCGGTCTTGGGGCTGGTTTTGTTCAACATTGCTTTAATGATCTGGATGATGGGATGGTTTGTACCCTCAGTAAGTTCGCGTATGACACTAAGTAGGCAGAAGAGATAAATATGCTGGAGGGTCCAGACTGACCTAGACAAATTGAAGGATTGGGCCAAAAGAAGTCTGATGAGGTTCAACAAGGACAAGTGCAGAGTCTGGCACTTAAGACGGAAGAATCCCATGCACTGCTACAGGCTGGGGACCAACTGGATAAGTGGCAGTTCTGCAGAAAAGGACCTGGGGATTGCAGTGGACAAGAAGCTGGATATGAGTTAACAGTGTGCCCTTGTTGCCAAGAAGGCAAATGGCATATTGGGCTGCCTTAGTAGAGGCTTTGCCAGCAGATCAAGGGAAGTGATTATTCCCTTCTGTTTAGCACTGCTGTGGTCACATCTGGAGTATTGCATCTAGTTTGGGGCTCCCACTACATAAAGGATGTGGACAAATTGGAGGGATCCAGCAGAGGGCAATGAAAATGATTAAGGGTCTGGGGAACATGATTTATGAGGCGAGGCTGAGGGAACTCAGCTTATTTAATGTGCAGAAGAGAAGCGTGAGGCGGAATTTGATAGCAGCCTTCAGCTACCTGAAGGGGGGTTTCCAAGAGGTTCCAAAGAGGATGGAGCTAGGCTATTCTCAGTGGTGGCCGATGACAGAACAAGGAGCAGTGGTCTCAAGTTGAAGTGGGGGATGTCTAGGTTGGATATTAGGAAAAACTGTTTCACTAGGAGGGTGGTGAAGCCCTGGAATGGGATACTTAAGAAAGTAGTGGAATCTACATCCATAGAAGTTTTTAAGGCCCGGCTCGACAAAGCCCTGGCTGGGATGATTTAGTTGAGTATAGTCCTGGTTTGAGCAGAGGGTTGGACTAGATGACCTCCTGAGGTATCTTCCAACCCTAAACTTCTATGAATATCACAGAATGGATCAAATAATTTGATGAGGTTGAATCAGTGATAAAGCCAACTTTTGGGATGGTGCAGTGATACATGAAGATGGTTGAGTCTTTGCTCTTTATTCAGTTTTTCAGGACAGCTAATTGGAATTTGAACCTTGCTGCATTGGAAGACTTGGCTAAATCTTTTTTAAAGCAGAAGAGTATTTCACAAACTATTCTGCAATGACAGTCTGGTACCTCTCTGAAATAAAAGGCGTAGGAAAGTCTGACCCCTGACATATGGGAGAAATTTCAAAAAGGAAATTGGGTTTTGAAAGGTCACAAGTCTCTGCTGTGCATTCGGTGTAGACGAAGCTCTAGAACCCAAAAACAGAGCAATGAAAGTCGTTGGGGAGGGAGGTTGGTGGGCATAACACAACATCCAAATGCTCTTTCCTGGGTTTTCCTGACAAGCCCAGAAGTCCATTGAATTTTGAATGAAATAATCATGGCTGGGATGACTTCCCCAGAAATAACCAAGCATTAGCTAGATTTGCTAGGTTGTGATAAATGCCACGTAGGGGCAAATTTAAAGGTAGAGAATGAGTTTACTTGCACTGACAATCCATTCATGTGTGATGGACCAAGCTCATTAATATCATGATGAAAGCAGTCTTCAGTGATGAGATAGCTAAAGATGTCAGTCAAATGGATACTTTGGGTCATGGCTCGTATAAAGCCTTCAAACCCCAAAGAATTATCCAAGGCACCATCCACCTATGGGCACCAATCAAGAAGAACAGACTAAAGCTGTTCTCAAATGCAAAAGGAAAAAGTCAGTCATGGTGGCAGGTGCTGTTACAGAGCTAACTCCAGGCAGATCATTGTTTGTGTGTCTCCTGGTCATTGTCCAGATCTCTGCATGATATTGATCTGTGAGAGACTTTGGGGAAAATACGAGTTCTCCATGGTACCATGATCAATGTTTGAATGCAACGGAACAATGCATATGTATCAAGCGAAAAGCATCTTGCGTGGTCTTTCTAAGCCAGCACCTAGTGACAATGTAACTGGTACCTTATGCCACAGAGGCCTTTCAGAGTAGCAATTGTAGATGGTATGGTTGAGGTACAATCTCTCGACAAACCAGAAACTATTAATACCTGCCAAGATTTGGCTGAATACTTCGTTATGAGGCTATAGAGAAAATGGTGGACTGATGGCAAAATCCACCTGAGGATTGATACGTATTCAGAGATATCAATTAAAAATATTAACAGAAAGAAGAGATTCCATGGTATTGCACTTGTCCAGTACAAAATCATTGACTTCACAGACATCTCCAATGTCACAACGAGGAAGCTGCTGTCTTATACTCACACAAAAGATGAGTTAACTTCATAGCTTGCAGGAAAAATGCTCCAGCATGGGAAGAAATGCTCTAAAAATTTTGTTGTTATATGCCGTAATGAAGTTGTTGCCTTGCACTGCTCAGTGGAGTTTCTTCATAGTTCCCGTGAGGAGGTTGACACTAAATTTATCTTGTATGCCATTAGAGAGGTGCTGTTAAACTCCAGATCTTTGCACAAGACATAGATGTTCTAGTGCTCTGTGAGATGCTACCCAAGTTTTCCACAAGATTTTTTATTTGTGCCTGCTGCTTGGGAACAGAATCTCTATATATCCGTCAGAGATGTGTTCCTATCACTAGGACTATTAAAAGCCACCCCACTGCTGGATTTCCACACCCTTTGAGGATGTGATGCTACTGGAAAGTTGCTTGTAAAAGACCAGTTTTTCTTATCGGAATGCATTTGATTCAGTCTCTGAAGAGACTTCTTGCTCTGAAGGTGAGGTAGTCACTGATGAGGTCACAAATGCACTGGAGGCTTTCATATGCTGAGTTTACCATTTGAAGACTAACATTATGACGCTTGCAGAGTTGTTTTGGTGGATGTCTCCCAAGAAGCGGATGAATGGAGAAAAAATGCTACTGACAAGGGGTACATATATACTTGGTATCAAGAGGGAAAATTATCAAGCAGTAGACTGGCTCTGAGATAATAGAATGCATCCAAAACTACTCTTCCTTATTTGGCATGGGTGGGTTTTGGAGGATGGACTGATCTCACCAGTTGTGTCAAATACTACGCACTTCTGAATCAACCCTTCAGCTAATCAAATGTTTGTGTGCAAAGACCCAGATGGTCATCACCCTGCAAATGTCTGGCCAGCAGCCTGCCTTGTACAGAGATGCATGAGTGCAGCCTGCATGAGGATCAGTGTGACAATGTATCTATTGGGGCCGTACATGGAGAGGACACTTATGATGACTTTGATGAATAAATGTTTTCTGTCCATGTCAAGGCTAACTTCCCTAGGATGACCAAATATCAATGGCTCTTATGTAAGCCGTGCATCTTTGTGTTACAGTAATATTAAAAAATGTTTTTTAAACACTTTCTCAAATACCTATCTAAATAATTGTTCTAGGTTTGTTATGTTTGGTTCTATTGTGCTTGTGGGAGAAGGGACTTTTGAATGATACTGAATTTGATCTATATCCAACAACATTATATTATCCAAATTTCCACCAACTGGAGGACCTTGAGCTGGGAGCATAGGGTGCAGTGAGTTGTCTCCCCGCGACACCGCAGAGGGTGACACCATTTAAATTAGGATTCTATACACTTTTACTAATCGAATGACACTGCCCTTACCATTCTGTCATTAACATGCCCACGGAATGAGATTTACAAACTATAAGCTGTTCCTCTGGTTTGACCCAATGGTCTTGCTGATTCATCTCACTGCAGAGCATTCGAACCATAAACTACATTCTAGTGGCAGACACTTCTTTCTTTGTTCTCTGAAAATAAAGGAGATGTACAACATCTTACACCACAGGGAGCTATTTCAGTAGTCTCTTCAGAAACTTATATTACTACTAGCTTATTGTAACTTTGTCCCAGACCTGTGTATGTGAAATCCAAGAAAAAGCTATCTTAACTGTAGGAGAATATAACATTCTTTTGTGAGTGCTCTAGCTTCATCCTTCTGATTACACACTAAAGAGATGAGTAAACTCCTTACATTCCAGAGCAGCACTTGTCTTGAAAGCTAGGAGAATGAGTTCTAGCCCAGCAGCAGTTTCCCCATATTTAATGTGACTGTTTGTCTCTCTAGATGCAGAATTCTACTGTTAGAAGCAATATGGCCACAGCAATGTAAACCTTTTACATTTTAACATTTGTGTGCACCATAGTTTAACTTTTACAGTAACATTTCCTACTGTTTATTTTAACGACTGAGAAGATTTTAAGTGGAAGGTTTTCTAAACTTTGAGACTGATTTCCCTGAACAAACTAGGACCCTTTCCTAAACAGTGCTTCTGGACAATTGCTCCATGTCAATGGTAAGTATTTATCTTCCAGGTGGGGAGAGAATACAACTTTAAATGATAATTAAGAGGGGGAGAACTGGATATTTCTGGTGAATTATCACTGGAGAGTCATTGAAGTGGCAGTTAAACTTCATGCTGGTGCTATTCTTAAAGGAATAGAAGCATTAAATTTAGTGCCTATTTTAAAACATAAAACAAAGGTAACTTGCTTATTACATAGTTGCATCTTCCAGTTGTTTTTTTCTGAAACAACTGGACTAGGAGCTGCAATTTCCCTGGATTTGAAAATCAATTGGCATGGTTCTGAAGTTCAGTATCTTTGCACTGGAACATTGAATTGGTGGTAGAATGTGAGGCATGCTGCTTATGTACTTCAAGAGACTGTGTTAGTGTTTACATTCACTCCAATCTGCAGTGACAATTTTTGTGTATCAGAAGGTGATAACTGGCTTGACAATAAATGAATAAATGTCCTCTAGTGAATTGTAATGTTAAGGGAATCAGAATATTGGGGAAGTGTGTGTGCGTGTGTCTACACATAAGCCCAGTGATGGTAGTGTTGAGAGATTTCCAAACACATGAGAAACGGTCAGTGCACAGGCAATGAAGCACCCATTAGTGGTGTACCAAAACATGTAAAACTTTAAAAATTGGAAACTTTCTGCAGCGAAAAGGCTGTCCTGAACACTCTCTTTATGGAAATACTAGGAATTGTCCATACTACCTAAAATGAAAAACATGTTTCATTTAATGTGTTAGCACTTTATATACAGGCAGTTGCCAGTGCCTGACCACTTGGCCTGAAGTTACTGACATTTAGAGAGGAAGGCAAGAGCAGTAGTGGCATCCCAGGGGAAACCAGCAGTTTATCCATAAAATCACTATCTGAATGAAAAATCACAAGTTCTCTCAGTAACCACCAATAGGAGAGAGACTGCAAGGATGAGGGCTTTCTGTAAATCATGACACATTTTTGGTATCCTATTGCCTCTTTATCAGTTTAACTTTTTTGGCATTCTTTCCTCTAAGATCTGATGTCTTGTCCCCACTGCATTCTAATCCATAGATACTAGATCTTTTGCAGGTTTTAAAGTTATTAAAAACAAAATACCCTGTTCCTCAATTGGTTGTCTATAAATAGCCAAAGCAGCAAAGAATCCTGTGGCACCTTATAGACTAACAGACGTTTTGGAGCATGAGCTTTCGTGGGTGAATACATGCATCTGAAGAAGTGGGTATTCACCCACGAAAGCTCATGCTCCAAAACGTCTGTTAGTCTATAAGGTGCCACAGGATTCTTTGCTGCTTTTACAGATCCAGACTAACACGGCTACCCCTCTGATATAAATAGCCAGTCACTAATAATGAATTGCTGTCTGATTTCCATCTTGGGTGCCTGTATCCTGTCCCTAAACTTGTGCCATAACTGTCACTGGTTTTATAGTCTCTTAATTTGTGTAATTTAAGCACTGAATAGATAGTTACATGTTTTTTGGGACTGAGTTTGTAATGTCACTGTTAACCAGCAGTGATGTAACATTCACTATGTAATGTATCTGATGGTCTTTAGTCACCCTATCTGATTCCTGAACAGTAATGAATAAGAAAGGTGTGATCTTTTTAATATTAAGGAAAGAATTACTGTTTGTACTAATGCTGCACATACAGGGGCATGGGAAAGTTAATTATACATGCCTAAACATAAGATTTTTCTTTGAGTGCTGGTAGCTATCTATATTCCACATGTGGGTTAGAGTTTGTCTTAGTATAGTTTGTACAATTTTTTTTCTCCCTGCAGATGGACTATGCAAAGAGTCCCAGGGTTTAAAAACCTCTCTCAGCCCCACTCCTTATCTGTGAGTGACAAGCACCAATGTTGCTTTTATTGTCTGGGGGAGGCATGTATCTCAGTTAAGTTCGGCATTTGCTGCTGGTTTGCCCCATGAACCCACTAAGCACAAGAGCTCTGGCTGAGGAAACATCTTGTGGAGAAGGCTATGAGACGCCAGGGAGACCCCTCCACCATACATGGGCCTCTACTGGTGAGCAGTGCCCCTCCAAGCACAAGCTTAGGAGCCAAGCCAAAGCTGCTAAACCAAAGGAGTCATCAACCAGGGCTTCTCATGAAAGTTAGGGGCACTCTCATAAGCATAAGGACTAATCTCCTTCCAGGTCTGTTTAAAAAAGGAGGGATCCCTCCCTGACTCCATCCAAGTTGGGTGAGTCCTCACACGCGGGTCCTAAGGACTTAATGGCCTATTTTAAAAACCTGCTATCATGAGGGCAAGGTATGAAGGAGAATGTATCTGCTGATACTGATGTCAGCTCCACTTCATAAGCCTAAAGATCAGCATCTACTAACACCATCTAAGAGCTCACTATCAGACTCTTCAATGGTACCCACCCATCAAGATAATACTTAGTCCTGCCATGAGTGCAGGGGACTGAACTTGATGACCTCTCAAGGCCTGTTCCAGTCTTACAATTCTGTGATTCTATCTCCATAAGGACCTACTGTTCACGATAACTGCCAATGCACCATACCCTTGGTACTGACTACTAGAATGCACAGAACTTTGAGATTCACTGAAACCTACACCTCACCAGCATATATCTTGATCCTTCCTTATCATCAGTCTCTTCTTCTTTTAGGTCCAGAGATATTCTGACACCAAAGGAAACTACCTGTTCTCCTTCTTGGTCCAGAGGCAGGAACTTTTGCCCACTGATACGGACTGCTTTGCCGGTTGAGCAGAAACTGGCCTTTTCTTTGAAGGAGTTGGAGGATCCAGATGATTCTTCACTCTCCCATAAGGAGATGAGTTTGGACAGAGAATCAAGGAGATCTGGGGTCTATTTGTCACACAAATATGACTGCCATATGACCTGATGCTGTGGGCTCCCCCTCAACCAGTCAAGCCTTCATATTGGCCCTACTGGCGCCCATGGTATTCCTACATTAGACATTCCAGATCCATCCATAAGCCCTGTGGTACCTCTTCTACATGACATCTACCCATTCCACTGGAGTAGGTGGGAGAGGAGTTCGATCCAGAGATACTGATGGATGTTTCATCATCCTCACCAGATAAGGCAATTCCCCATCTTCACCTTCCCTGTCTGGCGACCACAGGCAATATCAGAGTGGCGAGGTCCTCCTCCAGATTCCACTAGAGAAGGACCAAGAATCTAAGCTTCATCTCCTTGAGATTTTGCAACCTTCTGATCCCAATAGGGTGGCCCTTCCAGTAAACGAGGCCATCATGGAACCATCTACAGTAGTCTGGTAAACTCTGCACTCCTGTGCCCCCATCCGAAAAAGGGCTGATAGGTGTGATCTTGTACCAGCCAAAGAAGCAGAGTTTCTTTTCACACACTCAGCACCCAACTCCCTAGTGGTGCAAGCAGCCACTGAAAGATCTAGGTTACAGCATCCCAAGGCAACAATGACTTGATCTCCTAGGGAGGAAGGCATTTTCTTCTACAAGTCTTCAGTTCTGTATTGCTAACTAGCAAGTTTTATTAGCAAAATAGCATTTCAACAATTACTTGAAAAATGTTGACTTCAAGGACAAACTCCATCAAGAGGACAGGGCGCAATTCCAGGCTCTCATTGAGGAAGGCAAACTGGTGGCCAGAGTGGATGCTACTGACATTATGTCTAGAGGGATAGCTGCAGGAGTGGTCATGAGGCATGAATCTTGGCTGCACATCTCAGGGTTCCCCTCAACATACTGTAAAGGACTTTGCCTTTCAATGGGTCTAATTTATTTAACAAGAAGACTGATGTCTCTAGGCTCATCGAAGGACAGCCTGGCCTCGAAGAGAAAAACCATAAACAGGTATATTAGCCAAGACCACCTCCCCAACTGTTCTACCATCAGCACTCATTTGAACCACCACACAAACATTAGAAGGTGCAAAGGCCTACTATACAGTTATTTTTACCACATCTGTAACTACTTAACCCAATTCACCATCCAGGGGTTAAGTATCAGAGGGTAACCGTGTTAGTCTGGATCTGTAAAAGCAGCAAAGAATCCTGTGACACCTTATAGACTAACAGACGTTTTGGAGCATGAGCTTTCGTGGGTGAATACCCACTTCCTCAGATGCATGTAATGGAAATATCCAGGGGCAGGTATATATATGTGTGCTAGCAAGCAAGCTAGAGATAACGAGGTCAGTTCAATCAGGGAGGATGAGGCCCTGTTCTAGCAGTTGAGGTGTGAAAACCAAGAGAGGAGAAACTGGTTCTGTAATTGGCAAGCCATTCACAGTCTTTGTTCAATCCTGAGCTGATGGTGTCAAATTTGCAGATGAACTGAAGCTCAGCAGTTTCTCTTTGAAGTCTGGTCCTGAAGTTTTTTTGCTGCAGGATGGCCACCTTAAGGTCTGCTATAGTGTGGCCAGGGAGGTTGAAGTGCTCTCCTACAGGGGTTATTTTTGATGGTGCAACTGAGAACTGCTTAACCCTATTGATGCCATCCACTACGCTCACCCCACGCCCAACCTTTGGTGGCTGCTTCACCCTCTTTGCCCACAATTGGAGAATCATCACAACAGACAAAGTGGGTACCAGTAATCATCCACTGCAGCTACTCTGTAGAGTTCCTTCCCCACACTTCCAGCTCCTCAGGGACCACTATCACAAGCAGATTCTCTGTCAAGAGGCAGATTCTCTTGTGCAGTGAAGGCTGTAGAATAAGTGCCACCTCAGTAACAAGGCAGTTGTTCATATTTCATAGTCTCCAAGAAAAATAGAGGATGGAGACTCATTCTTCACCCTCAGCAATTAAACATTTTTATTCACAAATCAAAATTCCAAATTGTTATGCTGGCATCAATAATCCCCTCCATAAAGAAGGGAGTGCTATTCACAGCTCTTGGCATGAAAGGCACATACTTTCATATGAGGATTCATCCATTCCAGGTTTCTGATGGGACAAAAACATCACTGTTCAGAATACTCCCTGTCGGGTTAGCAACAGCACCAAGGGTCTTCATGAAGGTCATCTCAATGGTGGTGGGCCAAATGAGACATTGCAACTACACAGTCTTTCCGTATGTAGTTGACTGGCTCATAATGGATTACTCTAGTCAGAAGGTACATTTGATGATTGTTCTTGCTCCATCTTCTGGCAGCCTTGGGAATCTCTGTCAACAAAGAAAAGTCCACTTTGTTTCCAACTCGAACTATAGACTTTATAGGAGTGACCGTAGATTCAGTCTCAGCATGGGCCTACCTCCCTATGGAAATATTCCAAGCCATGAACAATGTGATAAGAAAGTTAATTTTCAGACCACGAATCTTTGTCAAGGGTTACCTTTCTCTAATAGGCTACATGGCATCATGCACTTATGTAATACCATTCGTCAGTCTTCAGTTACATTGCCTTCAGGCCTGGCTCTGGTCCATCTACTGTCCAGACAGAGACCACATAAACACTAGAGTAAGAATTCCCATCTTCTCTTGTCTGGTGGCTGAACCAGGAACAAGCACATGTGGGAGTTCCTTTCATCACACCCATACCTGATGTGACCTTGTCCAACATAAGACATTGGTTGGGAATCCCATGTGGAAAACCATGCCCCCACTGTGCATGGACTCCTCATGAGACCAGGATGCATATCAACCTACAGGAACTTAGAAAGCAGTCCATCTAGCCTGTAATGCATTCCTTCCACTTATTATTTGGGTATGATGAGATGAAATATCAGACAACATGACACTCACATAAACAAGGTGGAACAAAATCTCTTCCTCTCTGCCTAGAAGAAGTCAATTTATGGAATTGATATGTCAAATCACATAACTCTCTTAGCTACATATCTACCAGGTGCACGGGATTGTTTATTGAATATGCTCAGCAGGTGCTTCTCCTATTCATGAAAGTCCATCAGTGGCTAGCCCTCTGCTTGATAGAAGCTGAAAACGGGTGATGGGAAATGGATCCCTTGATAATTACCTGTTCTGTTCATTCTCTCTGAAGCACCTGGGATTGGCCACTGTCAGAAGACAGGATACTGGGCTAGACTGACCTTTGATCTCACCCAGTATGGCCGTTCTTATGTTCTTAAGTGGGAGATAACACAATTCCATCCTGAACAAGATCCTTGCATGGTGAGGAACACTGTCCTGGAATCTGTTTGGATCCCAGACAAACAAGTTTATTCTATACTGCTCTAGGGCCGCTCTGAACTGCAGTTCCAGGGGCAAATGCTCTTCTATTATCCTGGACTGGTCATCTCAGATACGCTTTTACTCCCATCTCTCCGCTACCACAAGGTCTGTGGAAGATTCGCTCTGACACAGCTTGGCATTCTCATAGCACCCAACTGATGACTCAGACAGTTCTGGTTTCTGGACCTTCTGAAAATGTCGACTCCTCCCATCAGCATCTGACCCTTCCAGTATCTACTAGCTCAGGAGAATGGCAAGATCTGACATCCCAACCCAGGCTTCCTTCATGTCATGGCCTGGTGTTTGGATGAGCATCGGATCTTAGAACATTCATGCTCAGAAATCATTCAGTCTGTTCAGACTATCTCCTGTCCATGAAAACATCAGGGTTTTCCATTAGTTCCCTGTAGGCCCATCTAGCAGCAGTCAGTACCTTCCATCCTCCAGTAGAGGGACACTCCATTTTTAATCACCTAACAATGACTAGATTCCTGAAAGTCCTACCTAGGGCCTTCCCACCGGTGGTGAAACCTGAACCACAATGGGACCTCAACCTCATAGAGTAAGTACTTACCACACCACCACTTGAACCACCGGCTCCATAGTCTATGTCCCATCTTTACATGAATGTAGCCTTTTTAGTTGCCATCACATTGACCAGAAGGATCAGTGAAGTGAGAGCACTCCTGGTAGACGTGCTGTACACCATTTTTCATAAGGAGGTTTCCCTGCACCTTCACCTGAAATTCATCCCTAAAGTAATTTGAATTTACCGAGATTCTTCCCCAAAACCTCATGCTTTGTGTTAGAGTAGACTTCACTCTTTCAACATCAGACAAGGTCTGGTGTTATACCTGCAAAGAACAACGTGGATTAGCAAATCACCAAGGCAATTTGTTGCTACAATGGAATGATGGCAAGGCTCGGCATTATCTGCTCAGAGACTAAGTGCATCTCTGGCTGCGTCATTTTGATATCAAGTGGTGTGTATTTCTTTTCCAGGTGGGGTGAGAGCCCATTCCACTAGAACATAAACAACCTTAATAGCATCTCTACAAGCAATACCTAGTAGATATCTGGAGCTCCAGCCATATGTTCACAAAGCATTATGCATTAGTTAAGCCTCCTCTGCAGATGCAGCTGTTGGGACTGCAGTACTACAGGTGTGTCATAAACAGATAGTTAAGGGTTAATGTCTCTTTTACCTGTAAAGGGTTAACAAACAGGGAACCAAACACCTGACCAGGGGACCAATCAGGAGACAAGATACTTTCAAATCTCGGTGGAGGGAAGCCTTTGTTTTTTTGGGGTTTTGCTTTGTTCTCTCTGGGCTCTGAGAGTGACCGCACGTACCTACAGGCTCTCTAATCTTCTATTCCAATTTTATAAGTACAAAGGTAGAAAGGCGGTATAGTCTTTTTATTTGTTTTTTCTTTATTTGCAAATGTGTATTTGGCTGAAAGTAATTTAAATTGTATTTCTGCTGGAGGAGGCTGTTTCTCCAATTTCTAGAAGCTGACAGACCCTGTAATAACCCATCTTGAATTTACAGTGATTTTCTTTATTCTTTTTTTCTTTTATTAAAAGTTTTGCTTTTAAGACCTGTCTGATTTTTCCCCTTGTTGAGGCTCAAGGGAATTGAATCTGTACTTAACAGGGAAGGAGAAGGGAGCGGGGGGGAACCCACCTGATTTCTCTGTGTTGTGATTCAAGGAGTTTGTGTTTCAAGGAGTAGGTGATCTCCTAGTGTACCCAGGGCGGGAAAGATCTGGGAGGAAGAAAGGAGAAGGGGGAATCCCTTTGTTTAGATTCACAGAGCTTGAATCTGTATATCTCTCCAGGAGCCCAGGGAGGGAACACCTGGAGGGGAGGAGAAGGAGAGGGAAATGGTTTATTCCTCTTTGTTGTGAGACTCAAGGAATTTGGGTCTTGGGGGTCCCCAAGGAAGGTTTTGGGGGAGACCAGAGTTTATCAGGCACTGTACTCTAAGTCCTGATTGGTGGCAGCACTACAGGATCTAAGCTGATGACTGATCAGATATTGAACTGATACTATTGGGGATGGTATCTTGAACTTGGCACAGGCAGGAACACTGACTTAACATCTTTTCTAGCTCTAATTACTAAAATGCATTATATATGGTATTTTGGCCAAGAGTTATTCATTGATGAGTTAAACTTAGTTCATTTTTTTTTAAAAGGCTGATCACTAGCTCTTGAAGTACAATCTGGTGCTTTTTTCCTTAAACCTTTTCAGTAGGACTGTTGTTCAGTAATATAAAAATTAGGGATGTGTGTGTATAAGAACCAAGGAAAAGTCCTTGATTAAAAGCATGAATTATAATTATAGAACTGTTTTTAAATAATTTTGCAAAATATTTGGATAGCATAACCATATATTTTCCCACCTCCTATTACAATTGGAAATAAACAGACCCTCATACCAGTCTTCCCTAATCAGAGCTAATCCTTGCCAGAAAGTAAATAGAGACAAAAATCTGTCCAGATCTTGATGTTTTTTCTAAAATTAGCACTCTAGGCTTTAAGGGGGATTTCTGAGATAGTTTGGAAATTGAGTCGGATCTTGTGTTTGAAGATGGTGGGCTACCAAAGTCATTGTTGAGGTAGCTTATCTCAGGGCATTGGGATAGCTTATTTACAGATTCCAAGGCCAGAGGATCCATTGTCATCATCTGGTCTGACCTCTGTATAACAGATAAGAGAATGTCACTGAAAATTACTAGCATGCGTCTTTGAGAAAAACATCCAATCTTGATTTTAAAATTGCCAGTGATGGAGAATCCACCACCATCCTTGATAAACTGTTTTACCCTCATGATTAAAAATTTGTTCCTTATTTCTGGTCTACTTTCAACTTCCAGCCACTGGGGTCATGTTCTACCTTAGTCTGTTAGATTGAAAGAGCCCATTATTAAATATTTGTTCCCCACGTAGGTACTTAGACTGTAATCAAGTCACCCGTTAACCTTCTCTTTAAGTTAAATAGATTGAGTCCTTTGAGTCTATCACTATATGGCTTGTTTTCTAATCCTTTAATATTTCTTGTGGCTCTTCTCTGAACACACTTAAATTTATTAACGTCCATCTTGAATTGTGAATACCAGAACTGAACTCAGTATTTCAGCAGAGGTCACACCAGCACCAAGTACAGAGGTAAAATAACATCTCTACTCCTACTTGAGATTCCCTTGTTTATGCATCCAAGGATTGCCTTAGCTCTTTAGGCCACAGCATCGCACTTGGAGCTCATGTTCAGCTGATTATCCACTACAACCCTCAAGTCTTTTCCAAAGTCACTGCTTGCCAAGATAGTCCCCCATCCTGTTAGCATAGCCTACATACATATAGATTTAGCACTATTAAAACATGTAGTATTTGCTTGTGCCCAGTTTACCGAGCAATCCAGAATGAGTGATCTGTACTCTTTGTTATTTACCACTGCCTCAATTTTTATGTCCTCTGCAAACTTTATTAGTGATGTTTTTGTTTTCTTCCAGGTCATTGTTAAAAAGTTAAATAGCACAGGGTCAAGAACTTATTCCTGCTAGACCTCACTAGAAACGCATCCATTCAACGTGATTTCCCATTTACAGTTATGTATTAAAATGTAACTGTCAGCATTTAATCCATTTAATTGTACAAGGTTAATTTTATTCAGATGCTCCCCGGGTTATGCAAACCCGACTTACGCAAATCTGCACTTACGGAAGAAGTTCCGTAAGCTAGAGAGTGGTTGGGTTTTTTTTGTTGCGTTTTTTGCATAATGGTTGAGTATACATTCCTTACTTATGCAAAATTCGAGTTGCACAAGGCGTTCTGGAACGGAACACTTGCATAAGTTGGGGAGTGTCTGTATTGTTCTAGCTCTTTAATCAAAATGTTATCCAGTACCAAGTCAGATGCCTTACAGAAGTTTAAGTATATTACATCAACAGTATTACCTTCTCAATCAATCTTGCAATGTCATCAAAAAAAGAAATCAAGTTAGTCTGACAGGATCTATTTTCCATAAATCCATGTTGATTGGTATTAATTATATTACTCCCCTTTTATTTTTTATTAATCGAGTCCCTCATCAGCTGCACCATTATTTTTCCCAGTACTGATGTCAGACTTACAGGTCTGTAATTACCCAGATCATCCCCTTTATCCTTTTTAAATATTGGCACAACGTTAGCTTTCTTACAGTATTCTGGAACTTACCCAGTGTTCCAAGTTTTATTAAAAATCAACATTAATGGTCCAGCACATTCCTCAGACAGCTCTTATAAAACTCTTGGAAGTAGGTTATTGGGAGTTGCTGATTTAAATGCCTCCCTGTTAACAGCTGCTGTTTAGCTCCTGAGATATTAGTGGAATGGAAAGAGTGTGATCATATATGACAATATCATCCTTTTTCCTCAAATACAGACAGCACTTGCATTTTCTACATTGACAATTCTACCATTTCCATCTAGTAATGGACCAATACCATTGTTAGGATTCCTTCCTATTGTCCTTAACTCTACTGGCCATAGATTTTTCCTTGTGTTCCTTTGCTTCCCATTTCAACTTTCTGCAGTTCCTAGCTTCTGGTTGATATTCATTACTATCAACTTCCTTTCCCTTCCATTTGTTATATATATATATTGCTGCTTTAACTTCCTTTCTAAACCAGGTGGCTTTTTAATCAATACCGCCTTCTTCCGCAATTGTGGCTTTTTGGGCATCTAGTAAAGTGGTCTTAAACAATTCCCAATTATCATTATTCCTATTCTTGATTAAATTCTTCCTCCCATCTTAATTGGCTAATAATTGTTTTCAGCTCTGTGAAATTGGCCCTTTTAAAGCACCACGTATATATCTTGCTTGTCTGGACTTCAGTCTGTACCCTATAAAAGCTTGCATGACTACTGCCCTCATGTGGATATAGATTGTGTACATGGTGTGAAAAAGCTCTATTTCCAGCTGAATTGTGTTCAGAAAAATTTTCTTTGCTTGAATGGTCCTGAATATTTCCTACATGTAACTTGATGTTCTCATTCTGTTGTTAAAGGAGCTGTAGTTTAAAAACAAAAACCACACATGCAAACTAGGACTGCTCTGACTCCATCACTAGAACAGTAACCTATAACTTCTGTGCCTGTGCACATATATGGCATAGAATATTCTCACATTCATACTAGAAGACTTTGTTCAAACAATACTTGGCCTGGGTCAGGAATGAAATCTGATTAACCTCTTTACCTCCATCAGGTTTCTAGTAGGAATTATTTTCTATTACATAGATGTCATAGTCTCGTCAGAAGAGAATGTGTTCTTTAATAAGTGGGATTCAGCTCAATAGCAAGCTGAATTAAAAGACCTGCCTACCAAAGTTAGAAGAGTACCTGCGTACACTACCATTAATTCTGGCTAGTGCTTTTGCCCCTCAAAACCAAGTGAAAATATTTTTTCACTAATTTTTTTTTCACAATTAAATTAGGAGGATGGAGGGAAGAATGGATGGATGGAATAAAGGACTGGAAACTATTGAATTCTGTTTCTAGCCCTGCCACTGACTTGGTTACCCCTGTTTGGCTATCTGTAAAACAGGAGTCATACCAGCCCCACAACATCCTGGTGATATTTGTTTGTGATATTGTTTGCAAATCATTTTGAAAGTCTCTGATGAAAAGTGCTATAGAAGTGGAAAATATCTGAGATAAATCGATTCTCCTACTGTACTGATATTACCAGTGCCAATGAATTCACCAGATTCACTGCACATAACTTCTTGACACTGCCAAGTTACACTGAATAAAAATAAACTGCCTATACAAAATATAGTCTTCAGGTTCCCTAGAGTGACTTGAGTGGAGGTTGGGTGGAGGGCAGGCAGCTGCCTCTGGGAGGGAAGGATTCCTTCACTCTGTATCTGCAGTCCTAGCCATCACGAATGTTTTCTTTCCTTTTTTTTGCAGATGACACGATTGGTGCTGCCCAGCATGCTGGAAAGGTGAGTCACACAAACACTATACAGACAAAGTCATCATTATTTATAGGGGAGAATCCTTTCTTTGAAAAATTCATTACTGTGACTAATCAGCCTACCCTCCATGTTTTAACAGTAGAGTATTGCCGGGTGAGTCACGCCGATGGTGCATGAATCATCAGACGGTGGAAGCCTTTTCCACTCGATTCCCTTTTTATTTTTCCTCTTTCCCCTTCTCCACTGTTGTGGTGATTTCTTTTAGAACAGAATTAAAAAGCCCGTCTGACTCATCAGCACTAACTCAACGACCTGCTCTTCTGAGGGGGTGGTTAAAGTTCCTGGGAATAACCTTCTTAGGGCTATTTCTCAGAGTCATTGTAAGTAAAATGGATTCAGAGAGTATGCTCTCATTATACAGTAGGAGGCATATTGAGGGAAGTGTGTGATCATATAGTAAATCAGAATTGAAGGCAATTCTTTAAAATAACAGTTAATGCACACCAGTCTTTCACTGCCGGAGTCATGTATTGACTTTCTGGTTAGATCCCAGGTAAAACTAAAGCCACAGTCTCAGCCTAGTGGCAGTTTTCTAGTTGATGTTGATTGTTCCATGATTTTCAGTTTTTGTTCAAGAGCTATTCCTGGATTTCCAGGGGTTGTGGAGTTATGTGGAAGATTGCATAGCACCAGGCATGATAGCCATCATGATTAGTCTGCTGCTTTTGGCATCACCAAATAAATGCAGTGGGAAGGGAATAAATACAGTGATTCAGTACCATTTGCATAGGTAATGGAGACTGGTGGTGTTGGTATGTAAACAAACCTAAAATATTAACGAGTGCTTAAAGAATTAACCTTTTGTGTCTGTATACCCTAGGATTCACTTTCTTAGCACACATGTGAAGGGTTCTCCTAATTCATAGGCCAAGAATTATTTCTTGACCAAAGTGTAGGACTCATTGCTGCCCTTTATGAAGCTGGCAGATGTAGTTTTGCTCATGACCATAAGCAGTATATGCCTGACTTCAAAAGCAAATGCAGGAAAAATATTCTGAGTAGCTCTACTGTTGCCATGAAAGGAAGAGAGATGGACATTACTGAAGTCACTCGGCTTTTCTGAGGGGTTTGACATGGTATCTACTGGGATTCTTTTAAACAAAATTAGAAATTGTAACGAATGGAAAAAGGTGTAGACCATATATAAAACAATGTTGTTTAGGAGATTTTCATGGATGTGGCTGGCAGAGATGATCTTCAGCTGTTCTTCTTCCCTTTGTTTTCACTTTTGATTGTTCCTTTTCTCTGTTCATCACACACCCAGCATTGTGGCAGCCTTCAAACCTCCTGTCATTTTAAAGAGGCCTCCTACTCTGTCCACTAAGCAGCCTCTTTTTCTTTAAATATCTCCTTTTAAAAGCACCTCTTTCGTAAAGCTGTCCTACATTCCTTTTCAAACCTGGTGTATTGCACTGTTTGGTCTTTTATTTTTGTCTTGTATCTTTTTTTGTTTGTTTCAGTTAGATTGTCACTTTCTCAGGGCGGGAACTTTGCTTTTCTGTTAAGCATGGTATACACTTACATACAACTTGACAAATATTGAGTGGCATAGTCTGAATATATAGACCAGGGAGCCAATATATGCTGAGTTCTAGTTCTGACTAGCCATGGGCAAGTCACTTCATCTTTCTGCCTCAGTTGCTCCATCTGTAAAATGATGATACATACTTACCTCACAGGAGGGTAAGACCTAATATTCAAAAAGCAGTTTGAAGACAAAAGTCGTACTAGTGCTAAGAATTGTTCACCAATCTAACCCTCCCCTTCCTCCTCCTGCTCCCCCAGCCCCGGTCGTATAGAGCCATTTTAAATGATTCCTGCATCCTGGATGGCGCTCTCCATATGGAAAGGAAAGATGGGTGACAAAAGCCTCTACATTCTTGCTTGCTTAGTTTTCTTTTTATTTATTTTTTTACCTTATGGGGTACAAAAAACAGTTCTTCAGCGCCCTGCACCCATGGTATAAATTATTAGGCTATTAACACTGTTCAGAATCTATAGCCACAACAGATCTGGTGGCTCACCAGGCCAAGAGTATGAATGGCTGTGTTTAACTGTTCTGTGTAGGCCAAACACAAACTCCTCTGGATTTATGGGCCTGGACAAAGTTAAGGAGGCCAGGTTGGTCTGTCCAAGTGTATTATACTGAAAATCCCATGATCACTAGGCATAACCTGTTCAAGGAGATAAAACTTAGTGTAATGCACTTTGGTGTATCGTATAGTGCTGCACTTGCTTGTCTGTGTGCACGCACATTTGTACAGTGTATACCAATGTAATGTCTCAAGGGTGAAAGAATAGCAGAGCAGACTTTATAATCTCTAACTCTTTGTGTCTGTAAGGAGAATTTGACCACTCCTTGTATGTCTTCCCTCTTAATTTGTATTAAATACAGCGCTAGAAGAATACCTTTTCTATAAATGCTGGCATTTAGGCTTTGTGCTCTGGCTCATCTTCTGGTCCCCTAATGCTTATATTTTAAATATGACAATTATAATCTGCAGTTTGTATTACACTTAAATGAGCTGTTCTGCTGTAGATGTCCAGACTTTAGTCTGCTGTTTGCAAAGGTGGGAGCCTCGTGGAACTATTCAAGAAATTAAGATTTATGTCTTTATGAGCAAGAAAAATCAGTTGACTATTTTTCTAGACAAATATCAAACTATAGTATATATTGCTATAGAAGTAGCAAGTGCATAATTACATTATGGAGGAAGCTTGCTCTTTCCACTTTGCGTACAGCTGGAGCAGGCGGTGGTTACCATAGCAACAGTGAGAAAGCTAAATATAGCATCTCTTACACTGTACTGCTTAAGGTAGAATGATGATGAGGTGTTAGGGTGTGTTAGGCAAGTCACCTTTTTATTTATTAATGCTAATCAACTTTCTTTAGCAAAGTGAGGAGTGGGGCATATCAAAAGTTTAATTTACCCAGTCAAGTTTACCAAATCAACACCCTCTCCTTGTTCAAATCCCTCCTTAAAAAACCTGTTTCTTCTGTGATACCTGAAAGAAACAAAGCCATAATCATGGGGTGATTCGAAACTGTTATCCCTACCTCTAGATTCCCTGCCTTCTGTGGTGTTTAAATTGTGAGCTCTTCAGGTCAGGACCAGTTTTTGTTTTTGTCTTTCACAGCACTAAAGCCTCTTGTCAGCACTAAACAAAATAGTAATATATAGAGTTCTCAGTCTGTTGCATGGAGGCTATATTTATGACTTGTGGAATTTTTCATAGGGATTTCCGTACTGGATCAGACCAGTAATCCACCTAGTCCAGTATTCTATCTCTGACAATGGCCAGTGCTATCTGCTTCAGAGGAAGAAATCTACAGTAGGTTGTTATGGTATAACCTGCCCCTATGGAAAGCTGCTTCCTGACCTCAACAGAGGCTGACTTATGCCCTGAAGCTTAAATATTTATATCCTTTCCAAGGCTTTAGTTTGAGTTTTAAATATTTACTATTCTTGTTTATCCACATAAACATCTGATCCTTTTTTTGAATCCTGATAAGCTTTTGGCCTCAATGAACTCTTGTGGCAATTACTTCCACAGCCTAACTCTTCATGTGAAAACGTATTTCTTTTCATCAGTTTTGAATTTCCAGTATTTCATTTTAATTAAATGTCAACTTGCTTTTGTATTACAAGAGGGTGAATCCAAGGTTCCGATCTCCTATCCCTATGCCATTAACTTTTCTGTGGGCTTTTATCATAGCTCCTCTTATTTAATCTCTTCCATAAGGTAAACAGTCTGTCTTATCAAACTCTTTGTATGACCATTTTTCCTTCTTCCCAATATTCTCATCAAATCCCCTGTATTTCTGCTATATCTTTTCTGAGAGAAGATGATCAGAAGGATCTGAACACAGTATTTCAGGTCAGGGTATACTATTAATTTAGAACTGCATTATATTTTCTGTATTGTTGACCTTCCCATTCCGTATGCATCCTAACATTGTTTGTTTTTTTGACCATTACTGCACATTAAACAAGAGGTCTTCATTGAGTTGTTTCCTTAGTGGTGTTCAGGTCTTTTAGCTGAGTTACTGGTTTTTAAATCAACTCTTAAGGGGTTGAATTAGTTCAAATTATTTTCTCCAGTATGCATTATTTGCATTGTCAATATGCAGTTTCATCTGTCATTCTGTAGCCCATTCATTTAGCATTGTTGGGCCTTATGAAGTTCTTCTTAATAGCCTCTAGTCTGAGTAATCTAAATGGCTTTTGACATCTGTAAATTTAGCCATCTCACTGCTCATTCCTATTTTGAGCTCAAGAATAAATATACTAAACACCTGCTATGAAAAACTTGTGGCATCCATTGTTAACTTTTTGCCACAGTGAAAGCTGACCAGTTACTCCTATTTTTACTTTATCTCAGCTACTTTCTGATCCATATTAATACTCTTCATCATGGCTACTGAGAAACTTTGACAAAGGCTGTAGGGAGACAGGAGGGCTGCTACACCAGTAAATAATACCATGATCAGAAACTCTGAAGCTTTAGCAGGAAACAAACAGAAATCATGATATATTTTGTGAAATTTGTTCTTCTCGTGTTAAAGCGTACTTATCAAAAATAATGTCGCTACATCCTTGTGCTTCCAAAGAACCCTTTTTACAGTCAGTTCACAAAGTGCAGTTACGTGGCTATAAGGATACATATTTGCCAATGGACTGGAACATTAATTATGGTATTTGCAGTGGTGTTATAATACAAAAGATTTGTGAGTGCTTGTTAGTTTGACAGAAGCTTCAATTCAGAGATATTTCAACCTCAGTTTTCCTGTTTGCTTAGAACTTCCTGTATCATCCTTGCGCAGGGGCCATGCTAATCTTCTCTGTATCGTTACCCTGCTCCTGTCCCGAAGGGCTTAAAACATCCCTGGGAGAGGGCTGTGGCAGGGGAAGGACTGGGCTGATTGGAAAGCAACCACAGCTGTGGCTGGCTTAATGAGGGCCCAGCTGGCCCTTATAAAACAGCTGTGAGCCAGAGGCCCAGAAGGAGAGTCTCTCCAGGCTGGGAGAGAGCAGGGCCTGTCTGCCTGTAGAAAGGGTACTGAGAGTGAGGCAGGGCTGGGGAGAGACAGAGGAGCAAAGGAGCTCCAGGCTGGCAATTCCCCAGGCTGCAGGACCTGGTCCAAGGCCCATAGAGGTACTGGGAGGCAGAGGAAAGCAGCAGGTCTGAACCCCCTTAACTATGATGAATGGCTTTTACACTGCAGTTTGCCCCAGGGAGCCGGGGCTTAGTGATGACTGGCAGTAACCCAAACTGACGCAAGGTGGGGATTAAACGGTTGGGGGTTTCCCAGAGAGGGGATACCCATAGATACTGGTGGGGATATTGCCAGGGGGCAGCCCCTGGGTAAAGGGGCACCGGCTCCACGAAGGGGGCAGTGGAAGTGGGACACCGGCCTGCAGAAGGTGCTCCAAGGACTGGAGAGCTAATTCCCAGAGATGACCAGCAGGAGGCGCTGCAGGGGTGAGTCCCGCACTGTTTACACTTCCCCATCTCATTACAGAAGAATAATGTGCAGTCGGAATACTAAAGAGTTACAGGATACTTGAAGGAACTTTCATTTGCTAAATCTTAATCATTGTTTTGTCAAATGATAGTCTGAGGGCTTGTCTTCGCTACCATGCTGCACTCTGTGCAGCTGTGCCAATATAGCGCATCTGGTGAAGACCCTCTATGTCATGATGCAATTAGTCCACCTCAACAAGAGGTGGAAGCTATGTCAGCGGGAGAGCATCTCCCACCAGTGTAATGCGGTATAGACATTGCTTTAAGTCAGTACAACTTGCATCACTCGAGGGTAGTGTTTTCACACCCCAAGCAAGGTAAGTTACATTGACTTTAGCAGTAGTGAAGACAAGCCCTGAGTTGGGGTTTGGAAGGTAAATACAAGGTCAGCTGATAGCCAATGTGTCAGACAATGCTTGAAATGTAGGCTTTACTGTGTGGGGTACCAAACATGTTTGGTATCTAGAGGATTGTGTTTTCTGTTGTGTATTTCTAGTCTATCCCGTCCATCAACAAAAAAGTTACCTCAAAATTTAAACAGTGGGTATGGGTACTTGTTACTACCTCGCAAGAGCATTGTGAACTGATTTTTATAAACCACGCTAGGTCCCCTTATGAAAGATACTGTAGAAGTGCAAAATATATTACAAATTTCTCTTATTATTTCTGTCACATTAGCAGAGATTTGAAAGCTGCCTTTGGGCATCTAAGTTGCCCTTACAACTCTTAGCTGGGCAAAGTTTTGAAACCTTGAGCCTAGATGTACAGGGCCTAATTCTTCTAGTACAGTAGTTTAACATTTGTGTAACTTCACTGGCTTCAGTGGAGTTACTCCTGATTAATACGTGCACAAAAAGAGAATCAGGCCCATGTCTGTTATAGCCATTAGAAGACAAATTGCAAATCTCTGAACTATTTTTCTTTTATTTACATGATAAATGAATCTGCATGACGCCTACTGAAAGTAAACATTTCCCTTTAGTTAACAAACACTTCTGAAGCCTGTAAGTCCTGTGTTCTTTCCTGCAAGTGACTGTGTTTTCATTGCCTTTCAGATCTACAGGAATAATCCTGAATATCTCTTCAGGTGCTGGCATGTATCCATCTCCACTGCTCACTCTGTACTCAGCAACCAAGGTACACTTTCTTTTGGTATGCTCCAATCTGAACTGTCAAACAGAAATGTAACAATAAAAGCTATAAGAATAAATGTTTCTGGGGTCCCTCTGTTGATGGTTTGATGAAGTAAGGGTTTGTCTACACTGCTCTGCATTTCGGAGTAAGGGGATGTGAATATCAGTGTGCACTTAGTGCTGTGTTGTGACTTCCCTGTGTGGATGCTGTGGACATGAACTGAAAGGTTCCTAGCTCACATTAATGTGATCTTCTTCAAATAAGACTACATTAAATGTGAAGTAGAAACCTTTTTGTTTGTGCCTGCAGTATCCATGCAGGGCAGTTACAGCTCAGCACTTTAATGCACATTGCTAGTCACACCCTCATAGTGTGAACTAAAGGCAGTGTAGACATGCTCTAAAAGTAGTGGTTACTGCAATGAAAGCTTGGGTGAGGTAGGAGAGAAAAACAAGGCATACTGGTTTTGTTATCATGTTAACCTAATGTTTTGTGAGGTCTGCATACACTTCCTTATCACATGCTGCATTTTTTTAAACACTCAAAAAATTTGATATCTTATTTAAAGGAGGACATTAACAAAAGGCGAACTTGGTGGGGGGTGGACCCATGGGCACAGAATGTGTGAAAATTAGTCTATATACAGAAAGATATTGGCACTTTTCTCCCTGGTCTTACTGAAGATATTTTTGAACATGATTCTCCTGTTGTGTGATAGGACTAAAGTATAGGGTGTAATCTGTCCATTGTTTCTATTAAAGTTACACCCTGTTTCCTCCATTGGGCCCTATATGCACAACTTAAGACAACCACTTACAAGTTTTGACTCTTTGCATTTGGAAAAAATCAGACTAGTTCAAAAAGTTCATCACTGGAAACATGACATTCTAAATGTTTCTAGCTTTTTATAATTTTGTTTGGCTGTCTCATTTTACAGTTTCAGTAAAATGTTTTCCTGGTCTATGAAAACAATCCTGTGGAGTACATCTTCACTCTTTTTAAAGTATTGTCCAACCACCATGTCACCACTTCAACCCAATTGTATGAGCTCTGCCATCCCCGGCCTTAGTCATCCATGCAAGTTATAGAAGCCTCATTTTAAAATGTTTGTTTTATTTCTTTATTTCTCACTGTGTGGAGAAGGGATGTCAAAAGAGCTTTTTTCCAATAGCAGATAGTATGAATCTGTGCAAGTGGACCGCCAGTGCAGTTCACACAGAATATTATTTATTACTACTTGCATTAATTTGAATGCTATTCTTGTAGTTTTTATAGGGTGTTCCATACTAAGTATTCCAGAAAATTGTTGGCTTTCTTTCTCCCTCCTGACTTCAGTGCTCTAGCTAGTTAATTTTTTTTAGAAGAGATACAGAACACACAGAAGCTACTTGTCATTTATTGAATGTGTTTACAGACTGGCACAGGCTGTGATTTTAAAGAGATTTCACTGCATTTATAATGTTGACTTCTCCAAAGATACCATCTGTGCAGGATTCCCAGTCCTCTCCCTTCTCCTAGCACCCAACAATCGTAGCTCCCTGAGCTATTTTTGTGGCAGTAGTAGCTGGTAGAATTACCAGCAATCCCTCTTCCCTCAGCTGGTGGTAGTGAACCACCACTAAGCTTAACCATTACCCTATGAAACTTTGTCATTTCCTTTTTGAACTATGGTCACTAAAGAAGTTTCCCACAGGAACTGCAACTATCAAGCTACTTTTCATTGCACTAAATTTGTCTGCCTTGATATCCTTATATGTTCTCTCATTGGTCTGCCCCTCCCTTTTTTTGTAATGCTGTGGCTCTTCAGCTGCCATTGGCCCATGAGATAACCAGTAGGGTATTGTCCTACAGTTAGAGATCTTGGCAGAACAGCAGTTCAGTGGTTGAAGTCTTTCTGATTGGCCTCAGCATTCAGCCTCCATTTTTACCTTGACACTTCATCTTTCTATGTTTGGGAGTTAATTTGACTCCAAAACTACTTGTTGTGTGGGTTTTTAGGATGTCCTCCATCCACTTGCCTAAAAAGGCAATAAGAGTCCTCAGTAGCTTCAAACAGTGCCCTTGGGACAAAAGAATGTCTAATGGATTAGTAGAAGGGGAAAGTGTCAGATCCGTGTTCAAATGTCAAGCTGAGCACTCAAGCAGTATGGCACTCCTGGAAACTACCTTAAGTACAGCCCAAGGCCTAGCCCCTAGTGCTTCAAGGATTTCTTTTTCTAAGAACACGTTTGAGTCAGCCTTCAGCACTAATCACCAGACTGTCAGTGCCACCCATGTCAGAGCAAATCCAGTTTCCCTTTAGGCTCAGCAGGATAGTTTCATCTTCAGAGTCCTGAATCCTCCCTCTGGAGAGTAAGGACTCTGCCATGCAGTCGCTAATACCTTCCAGACCTTGCTACCTGAAGTCCCAGGTTCCTGAGTTCCATCTGCTCTGAGGCATTACTTCCTCACAAGAAGAGGCACTGAGTGATCAGCTGCCATCTGATGCATCCCTGCTAAAGTCCTTTAGATATGAAAATGTACTCTGTTCACACAATTCCAGCTGCCATATGCCTAGCAGGAAGGAAGAACACAGTCTCATGCAAACTGAGTTGATCCATGATATATCCTCACATGTGGTGCATATATCAGATAGCGATGCATCAGGTTCCTATAGAGAATCCAGTGAGGTGGATCACTTCACCACTCACCTACATATGCGCCTCCTTCAGCTGTAGCTCCAAAGAGTCTACTCCCCCACTCATCAACCTATGCATATTCCACTCAGCATGCCACCAGAGTTCTCTCCTCACTACAGTGGTAGATGGACCCACTGCAACTATCATAACAGATGCATTCCTCACAGCCTGGGGCCCCCACATGGGCAACTGCATGAAACAAGGCACCTGGACACCATGGGACACCACGATGCACATAAGCATATTGGAACTCTGGGCAGTATGCAAAGCTTGCCAGGTGTTCCTGACAACATTTCAGGGTCGACACGTTCTCATCATGTCAGACACCACCACAGTCTTTTACCTAAACAAGCCAGGGGGAATGAGATCCTGAGCCCTGTGTGCCAAAACTATACACCTATGGGAATGGTGTATAGAATCATAGAACTGGAAGGGACATCAAGAGGTTATCTAGTCCAGTCCCCTGCACTTGTGGCAGGACTCTGCTTATCTAGACCATTCCTGACAGGTGTTGTCTAACTTGCTGTTATAAATCTCCAGTGATGGAGATTCCACAACGGCCCTAGGCAATTTATTCCAGTGCTTAACCACCCTGACAGTTAGGAAGTTTTTCCTAATGTCCAACCTAAACCTCCCTTGCTGCAATTTAAGCCCATTGCTTCTTGTCCTATCCTCAGAGGTTAAGACAGACAATTTTTCTTTCTCTTCCTTGTAACAACCTTATTTGCTTATTTGCATGAAAACTGTTATGTCCCCTCTGTCTTCTCTTTTCCAGACTAAACAAACCCAATTTTTTCAATCTTAGCTCATAGATCATGTTTTCTAGACCTTTAATCATTTTTGTTGCTCTTCTCTGGACTCTCTCCAATTTGTCCACATTCTTCCTCAAATGTGGCACCCAGAACTGGACATAGTATTCCAGTTGAGGCCTAATCAGTGTAGAGTAGAGTGGAAGAATTACTTCTCATGTCTTGCTTACAACATTCCTGCTAATATATCCCAGAATGATCACTTTTTTTGCAACAGTGTTTCACTGTTGACCCATATTTAGCTTGTGGTTCACTATGACCCCAGATCCCTTTCCGCAGTACTCCTGCCTAGGTAGTCATTTCCCATTTTGTATGTGTGCAACTGATTGTTCCTGCCTAAATGGAGTACTTTGTATTTGTCCTTATTGAATTTCATCCTATTTACTTCAGACCATTTTTCCAATTTGTCCAGATCATTTTGAATTTTAATGCAATACTCCAAACCACTTGCAACCCTTCCCAGCTTGGTATTGTCCGCAAACTTCGTAAGAGTACTCTGTATGCAATTATCTAAATCATTGATGAAGATATTGAACAGAACTGGTTCCAGAACTGATTCCTGCTGGACCCCACTCATTATGCCCTTCCAGCATGACTCTGAACCACTGATTACTCTCTGGGAACAGTTGTGCACCCACCTTATAGTAGATCCATCTAGGTTGCATTTCCCTAGTTTGTTCATGAAAAGGTCATGCAAAAGCTTTACTAAAGTCAAAATATACCATGTCTACCACTTTCCCCCTATCCACAAGGTTTGTTATGCCGTCAAAGAAAGCTCTTAGATTGGTTTGACATGATTTGTTTTTGACAAATCCATCCTGACTGTTACTTATCACCTTATTATCTTCTCAAGGTTTTCAAATTGATTGCTTAATTATTTGCTCCATTATTTTTCCAGGTACCGAAGTTAAGCTGGCTGGCCTGTAATTCTCTGGGTTTTCCTTATTTTCCATTTTATTGATTGACATTATATTTGCCCCTTTTCCAGTCTTCTGGAATCTCTCCTGTCTTCTATGACTTCACAAAAGATAATTGCTAATGGCTCAGCTGTCTCCTCCTTGAATATTCTAGGATGCATTTCATCAGGCCCTGATGACTTGAAGACATCTAATTTGTCCAAGTAATTTTTAACTCATTCTTCCCCTATTTTAGCTTCTACTGATCCTACTTCATTTTCACTGGCATTCAGTACGTTAGAGTCTAATCACCACCAACCAACCTTCTTGGTGAAAACTGAAACAAAGAAGTCATTAAGCACCTCTGCCATTTCCACATTTTCTGTTATTCCCTCCCCACCCATTGAGTAATGGGCCTGCGCTGTCCTTGGTCTTCCTCTTGCTTCTGATGTATTGGTAGAATGTTTTCTTGTTACTCTTTATGTCTCTAGCTAGTTTGATCTCATTTTGTGCCTTGGCCTTTCTAGTTTTGTCCCTACATACTTGTGTTATTTGCTTATATTCATACTTGTAATTTGACCTAGTTTCCACTTTTTGTAGGACTCCTCTTTTTTTATTTTTAGATCAAAGCCAGGGTGGTCTCCTGCCATACTTCCTACCTTTCCTATGCAGTGGGATAGTTTCCTCTTACGCCCTTAATAAAGTCTCTTTGAAAAACTGCCAACTGTCTTTTCTTGTTTTTTCCCCTTAGACTTGCTTCCCCTGGGATCTTACCTACCAGCTCCCTGAGTTTGCTAGTCTGCTTTCTTGAAATCCATTGTCTTTATTTTGCTGTTCTCCCTCCTACCATTCCTTAGAATCATGAAGTCATCATTTCATGATCACTTTCATCCAAGCTGCCTTCCACTTTCAAATTCTCAACCAGTTCCTCTCTATTTGTCAAAATCAAATCTAGAACAACCTCTTCCCGGTAGCTGTCTCCACCTTCTGAAATAAAAAATTGTCTCCAATACATTCCAAGAACTTATTGGATAATCTGTGCCATGCTGTATTATTTTACCAACAGCTGTCTGGATAGTTGAAGTCCCCTATCACCACCAAGTCCTGTGCTTTGGATGATTTTGTTAGCTGTTTAAAAAAAAGCCTCATCCAACTCTTCTTCCTGGCTAGGTGGTCCGTAGTAGACCCCTATCATGACAGCACCCTTGTTTTTATCCCTTCTATTCTGACCCAGAGACATTCAACAAGTCTGTCTCCTATTTTCATCTCAATCTCAGTCCAAGTGTTTACATTTTTAATATATAAGGCAACACTTCCTCCCTTTTTTCCCTGCCAGTCCTTCCTGAACAATCTGTACCCTTCGGTACCAATATTTCAGTCATGAGTATTATCCCACCAGGTCGCTGTGATGCCAACTATGTCATAGTTACATTTATTTACTAGCATTTTGAGTTCTTCCTGCTTATTCCTATACTTCTTGCATTAGTATACAGACATCTAAGATACTGATTTTATTTCCCCTGCCAGTTCTGTCTTGTCTCTCCTTTTATCCCTGTTGTAACAGCCCATGCTCCCCCCAAATTCCAAAACTTCTCCCAGGTATCCATGTTCTTGACTTACCAATGGGCTTTGGTCACCTCACTAAAGCCCTTCTCACTAGGTTAGCCAGTCTGTATCCAAATATGCTCTTCCCCTTCCTCGATAGGTGGACCCCATCTCTGCTTAGCAGCCCTTCTTCGTGGGATAGCATCCCGTGGTCAAGGAAGCTGAAGCCTTCCTGGCGACACCATCTTCGCAGCCAGGCATTTATCTCCAGGATGCACCTATCTCTGCCTGGGCCCCTACCCTTGACCAGAAGAACTGAAGAGAACACCACCTGCACTCCCAACTCCTTCACCCTTACTCCCAGAGCCCTGTAGTCACTTCTGATCTGCTGAGGGTCATAACTCGCAGTATCATTAGTGCCCACATGGATGAGTAGCATGGGGTAGTAGTCAGAGGGCTGGATGTGTACGGGGAGACTTTGGCAAACCAGTAAAGTTCCTAGAATCACTATAGCTTATTGTTAAAAAGCAACCTAGTCAGCAAGCTGTAAATTGATCATTGAGCAAACTCAGCTTGACCAAGGCAGGAGGGGAAGGGGTTTTGGGTGCCACTGAAAGGGCACAAGTCTTCCTGATAAGACTTGTCTTGAAGTTGTTGATACATGCATTTTAAAAAGAGCAGGAATGTTTATTGGGGTCTCAGAGCTGCAGACTCTGGAAAACTCACACCTGGTTAATCAATAGTCAGAAGGAACTTCTTGCTTGAAATTGCTTACTTGACAAGGTTTCTTTAAGGGATATGTCATTCTATTACTAATGTATAAATAAGGGTAAAAAAGCTTGAGATAGTTGGACTTGTTTGGGGACTCTTTTGGACTCTCCCTCTGGATACATCTTGCGGTCCCCACCAGCAGATGGAAGATTTGGCCACCAGAGGGCTGCCGCTGTGTCACTCGAGAGCCAGGCTCAGCTTTGGTAATTATCAAGAGTTGGGGGTGTTTTACTAACTTGTTGCGAATATATGTAAGTGCTTGAGACTAAGTTTAACGTTAAGTGAAAGCACTCTTGTGTTGTCCTGTTTGTGCCAGCCATCTATCGGTCGGACGGCCGTGTCTCCCTTGATTTATTTCCTGACACCTCCTCGCACAGAGTAAAGTTACCAAGAGCTTTGGGTTGAAAGAACCCCGGGTAACAGATGATCCTTGACAATCCTTCAGTAAGGTCTCTGATATGGGCCCCTGGCAGGCAGCATACCTCCCGGGATGCTGTGTCAGGGTGACAGATGGGTGCCTCTGTCCCCCTCAAAAGAGTCACCAACCACCACTACCCTACATTTCCCTCTGGGAGTGGTGGCTGTGATCCTCCCAGCCTTGGGGGTACATGGTGTCTCCTCCTCCTCTGGGTGTGATTCCTCATTGCTTGTTGCCAGGGCAGCATATCGCTTTTCCATCACCATGGTGGATGGATTTGGGAATAGGGGTGGAGCACTGCCTGCTGCCAGAAGTAACCAGCAGCCAGTGTCTTCCCTGTGACTGAGCCATATACTCCTCCCCCGGTGGTGTGACAGCAAATCTTTGTAGCTGGATAGCTTCCTCAGCTACATTTGAATACTCTCAAGGAATTCCTCATGGGCACAGATGCTCTTCAGCCTAGCCACCACCTCCTTTAGCTCTCCCACCTGCTTCCTGAGAGATTCCACCAGCAGGCACCTTTTGCACTGGATGGTCCCATCCCCCCTCACCGCCCCGAGCCTGGCTTTCTGAGAGTGGGAAATGCAGGCCACAGTCTCTGCAAATCCACACCAGGATCTGGGGTAAAGGCATCCATGGTTAGGTTGTCTGGATACAGGCGCAGGTGGAGGGGACAGGAGCAGCGTTGGCACTGGTGATGCAACCCTTCCTAATCATAGCGACTATATTACAACTCCCTCTTTGGTCCTCTTGGTCACTTAGTCTCTTGCTTTTAAGACCTTCTCTCCTAGGTCAGCCCTACCCCGCTGTTAATCACACAGGGGGAGGATGATCACAAGGATGAGCCAGGGAACAAAGACTCTCAGTCCCCAAACACACAATCGCAACTGACCCAGTAATTGAAATAACCTGAAAGAGAGAGAAACACAAACAGCAAAACAAACTCACCTACACCCCAAAGTTAGTACTCGCACCTTGTTCAGTCAGCTGGGGGATCTCCTTGTCCCTCTCTCAAACTTCCCTGTTTGTGGTCCAATTTGCTAACTCCCTTTGGTCACTTAGCCTCTGGCTTTTAAGGCCTTCTCTTCTAGGTCAGCCCTATCACAAATCGCGTCCTTTTGACAGCAGCCTGCCTATCGCACACCCAGAACATGATTGCTGATGCTCTCATTAGAAACTTTGCAACCAACCACGAGTAAGAGTTGTACGACTCTGTAATCACTGACATCTTTGGTCAGTGGGGGAACCCCCGTGAGGGATCTTTTTGCATCCTACACCAACACCAAATGCACCTGTATTGTTCCAGGGGAGGAATTGGAGCTCAATCACAGGGAGAGGCCCTAGTCATTGGTTGGTCGGACCGGATGAACTACACCTTTTCCTCTTGCCCCTCTTACCACGAGTAATTTATAAGATCAGATGAGAGAAAGCAACAACCATCCTGATCGCCCCCTTCTGGCCTCATCAGTTCTGGCTCCCACTTCTTCCCTGCATGTCGAAGCACCCTCCACTCATGCTTCAAATGTTCTCAGAGCTACTAACCCAACACAATGGCAGACTCAGACACCCCAACCCACACACACTTTGACTGACAGCTTGGTTTTTGGATGGACACTTCCACTAGCAGTGAGAGAGGTCCTTTCAAGCAGCAAAAAAAGACTCCACAAGATGCTTTTGTTGCACCAAATGAACACATTTCACTTCTTGGGCTGCACAGCAGGGCCTTATCCTTGAAGCTATGGGCATCCCACTACTCTTTTTTTCCATTTGTCATATGCTAGGAAACTGAGACACAGGAAGGGGACAGCTGATTTCTTTCAAGAAACACAACTACAAGATAATTGTTCCATTCTTTGCTGTTATGTTTGGAAGAATTGCTTGTCTTCTGCCACAGTGGCTGAGATTAGCAAATTACTCTCCTGAGGTCTATAATCTGTAGAAGGGCCCCATCTGCAACTCTGAGATTGCCTCCCCCTCAACATATGTTAGTTTCATCTTTAACATCCTTCAGGACTGAGTTGGTGTCCTTAGCTAATTGACAGAAGATGGAGGAGAGTTTTTGACTCTCACTCAGCTTACCTGTGGAGATGTCAACATTTACAAATGTAGTGAAATTCTTAAAGGAAAACTCCTCCTTGTTTGTTCTGTGTTTTGGCATGTGAGGGAAGTAGGTATAAGTATTGTGCCAGGCCACTTCTCAGTGCTGTTGATTGGGTCGAGGAATGGAAGTGTGAGAGAGCTACCACCGTGGATTACTTCTGCTGTTGCAGGCACTACGTTTACTGATACTATTTTTTATTTTATTTTTTTTTTAATCAGGGATAGAGGGAAGAGAGTGAGTGATGGTTTCTTCACTTCAGGCTTATTTGAATCATGTTGTCTATTCTTGAAGTTACTATTTTCAGTTATTTAAGGCTCTCTGAGGAGCTCTGGGTGCCAACAAAGTAAAATCTTTTACAAATATCTGTCGTCTTCAATGATTTAGAAATACGTATTTAATTCATTTGCAGAGTAGAAGTGGCTAAATTCCTGTTTGTTTAATCTATGTAAAATGAATGTGCTATTTTTGGTTGCAAAATAACTTTCAATAAAAATTGCTGGCAGTTCCTTTTTGCACCTTATTATATTTTAAAGTCAGTGTTTGATTGCAGGACTACCAGTCATAGAAGATCTGAAGTTCTCTACCTGAAGTGAGGAAAGGGAATCACTTTGTTGATTAAGAGAATACCAGAGTTAGCCAACTTACATAGGAATAATGTATAGGCCTGATTTTATTTATTTTAAATAGGGTAGATGCATGATTGCATGTCTCTTGTGGTATGCATTCACCACATATGCAAATCTGGCAGTGGAACATGGAAATGCCCAACAAGCTATTTGCATATGCAAATTCCACTGGGCCCATGCATGGTACATGGCAGCTGTTTACAACTGCATATCTAATTTGTTTAAGTTATAGATACTTTAGTAACTGACTTGGGTGTGGTCTAGATGGCTTGGTAAGCTTTTCTTCTAAACGCTAACCTAATTTATACATGTGACTTGAAGATGTAAAATACATGGACCCATCTGTCATGCAGTAAAATCTGGGGTTTTTTTCAGCACTTGCATATGCTCTGGTAGATCTCTATAGAGATAATATTGTGTGGGAGTATATATTCTTTGCTTTGTGTGCGGTCTGAGAAGTTCAGTGAGATGACCACTTAATAGAAAAGTGGATGGATACTATGAATTTAACAAAGCATTGGGTATAAGTAGGATTTTTACTAATGTGCTAGTGTTGTTGACATGATCAATGAAAGAAAATAGCAAAACAGACGTAATATTTTTTCTTGGCTGTGTCTCTGTTGACGCAGCTCTGAAGCAGCTGCTGCTATCTCTAGTTTATCTTTTTTTTCTCTAGAGCTGATTTTTTTTCTTGAATAATTGAAGTTAAAGTAAATGGTAAATTTTATTTAACTTTATAATATGAATAAAATGGATTAGTTCCTTCATTGATCTGTACAGCCTTGTTCTTGTAAGGCACGATCCTTGCATCTGACACCTTTTGTGTCTTACCTGGGTGAAAAAGAAACAAAGGAGAAATATGGTTTGGAAACCTTATGGTCCTAAAAAAAGTGTTGGAGTTGGTGAGTAGTCTTGGGTTATGACAGCACTGACAGAGTGTTAAATTGCAAGTGATGTGTTCATCATTTGGGAGTGAGTATGGAAGGAGGGGGAAACAGCAGGGTCTATTTGCTGTATTAAGCTGTGAGATGGTGTCTTGATAATCCTTACCAATTTCCTTCCTTTATCACCTTTTCTTCCATAGGATGTTGTACTTGTAAACCTCCAACTGAGGGAGAATGAACAGTGGTGTTCTTCAAAGACAGAAAATGCCACTCTTGTAGTAGACATACTAGTGTAAAATAAGGTGGCATTTCTGTGAAAGCAGAACTGGAAAAAATTTAAATGTCTAAACACTTCACTTTTGCAAAGAGAGATACAATTTTAAGTGTTGCCAGTTTTTTAAATGGAGAAGTAAACTGGCAGATAACTACTGTACCTTTCTATAAGAGGCTAAGTAAATCAGGCATTTAGTGAGAAGCCATTTTACTGGACTTTGTTATATATCAGCTCCAGTCCCTTTTCCCTTTGGACTAGAGAGGGGCCTAAGCCCCAAAAGTTAAATCTGCAACCAGATTTGAACCTCCAAGGGGTTTGGATCTTCTCTTTTGTATTGGGGACATCTTTGTTCTGAACTTGCATCTTACTTGTATAACGCACTATGAATCTACGGTTTTGCTGTAATCTACGAACTTTATTTGAAAACCAGGTTGTCTTTTTTTAAAATGTAAGATGTGTAAATAGTCCTCTAGAAACTCCTGAGAAATATTGACAAACTATGTACATATTAGTTTCCACTTTGATATATACTATTTGTCCTCCCCCTTCTCTGTAGGCTTTTGTGGATTTCTTCTCTCGAGGCCTCCATGCGGAGTATAAGAGCAAGGGCATCATTGTACAGGTGAGTGGAGTTTGTTTCATTTAAGTATCCCTGTTATTGTGTGGTTACCACAGTAACAGTTGCTGTCTTGGCAACAAAAGGAAATCATCCCATTCAGTCAAAAATGTGACGATGATAAACCATTAAAGATAGTTTCCTTTTTTGTTTGTCCCAGTAGCAGTTGTTTCTGAACTCTTCCTGTTGAAATTAAATATAAATGACTTAAAAACAAAAACCAAAGATGAGTGTTACAAATCATTCAATATTAGAAGATCAATGTAATTGGCAGCACCTGTTATGATTTTAGCTACAATATATTCCATAAAACTGATTGTAATTACGTACTAGACTAGTTACAACATTCCTTAATCTCCTAGTATGTTTGTCGTGACATTATGCACCAGAAATCCAATAACTAACCACGCTAAGGACTAGAACACAGAACCTAAATATCCTTTAGTTTATCACTAGTTAGGAATGATGCTGGCAACTCTAAAAAAGTTTGTAACAGTAAGATCTCTGCACTCGCAGTTGCTTACACTATGGGGAAACGTAGCAGGACGAACAGCTTTGCAAGGGGGAAATAAGTTCATTTTGAATATCAGATTCCAGTTGTATAACTTCATAACTTGATAATTGGTTTTACCTTGTTTAATAGGTTTTTATCTTTGCCCTCTAGTTTACCTGCAGTAGCTTAGCTGTGTTTACAGTAGACCAGTGAACCATCTGGGTACAAATTAAGAAAACCAGAGCTTAAGAGCACTGAGTCAAGCTTTGTAACACTGGCTTTGTTTGCAGGACCTTGTGCAAACCTTTCTGTAGTTCTGTTTCTCTCACTCCTTGCGGGTTCGCTTTGAGTTTCAGAATTGTTTGAACTCAAAAACTCAAAGCAATACTCGCATGACACCAAGTTTTGCTTGGTTTTGGGTGTCACAACCAATGATTTTTTTTTTCCCATTGTTTTCACCCCAGAGCATAAATCATCCCAGGGTTGGTGAGAGTTTCATAAGGCCCTATCTACTCTACAGTTACAGATGTTATGTTTGTAAACAGTTTGGAACAGTCATCTGATCTGGGTACAAACATGGTTGAGTTGTGTCCATAGCTGCCACTTTGCCTGCCCATATTTTGTATCATGTGGTGTTAGAAAATCATGGTGGGTTTCTTAGTGCTTTAGCAGCAGTTAATGCTCAGAGGACATACATGGGGAATATCAGGTGCAACATATGAGGCAATCTACTCTGGGATGTCCTACCACAGAAAGCTGGGAGGAAAGGAGGACTGACTAGACAGGTTACACAGTCAGGGAAGCAATGCTATATGATGCAAAAAAATAGAAATATATATTTTTTAAAATCTTTCAAACAAAGTACAGGAGAACAGTTGTGAGCTGCCAGTGTTAGTGAGTACTAGCCATGAAGTGTCTGGACACAAAGTAGGTTTTCACTAATTGGTTAAAAGTGTCTAAAATTTGTTGAGTACACGTGTCCTTAGGCAAGGAACATCTTGTCTGTTTCATGGATTTTCCTTTTTAGAGCATAATAAAAACATATTACTTGAAATGCCTTTTGTCCTTATTTCTCAACAGTACTGTGCGGACAGTACTAGGAAAAGGACAACTGATTCAATAAGCTATTGCGTGCAATGTCCTTACAATGGCTTCCTTGTTTAAATTGTGGCAAATTGCCAGCACTATTATGATGGGTCTTGTGCTTTCTCTTCTTTGGGGAGGGTTCAGGGAGCCATTTCTTGCCCCTAAATTGGAATATTAATTGCCCCACTAGTGTCCTAGAGGAGGGGAGTGGAGAGAGAGGGACTTGGGCCCACCTTCTACTCCAGGTCCCAGCCCAGGGGCCCTGAGGATAGTGGTGAACCACTTGAACTGACGGTTCCTTCCCCTGGGCTACTTCCCTCTCCTGCCATTCAGCTTGTGGGGGGCTTCCTCTGCACAAGCCAGGTGCCCCTTACCTAGGGTCTAGGACTTCTTAGCCCACCGCAGCACTTCTCCAAACTGTCCTCTGCTTCCCTTCAAACTGTTCTCTGCTCCAACACCAATTCCACTCTGCTCCTACTCCCACACTGTCTGATTGAAGCAGGGGCTTTTATCATGTAACTGACTGCAGGTGCTCTAACTGGCATCAGGTGCTCTAGTTAATCTATAGCAAACTTTCTTCCCCTTACAGGGAATAAGGCTCCCTTCTAACCCTCTCCTGCTGCCCTCTGGCCATGCTGTATCACAAAACCTACGCTAAACTTTTTCTTAAAATTCCCAACTGTTGCTACTACTGGTGCAATTTCAGTAGGAGTACCAATGTGAAACTTTAGTGTTGACAAGACACTGGCAGCTGATAATGTTTTAAGTATTGTTGCGCAGACCTGCTCTGAGCAGGAATAGATGACATAGTAATGAAAATGCAGTCAGGATGACACTTTTACACAGTCAAGAAAACGTACTGTAAACACTAGAGAGCCCCCTGGGAGTGTAGCTTCTAAAATTTTCTAGCACTGGATGTAGAGAAGCTGAGAACTTGTGTATTTTGCAACTTAAACTTTACTGAAAGCTGTTTCTCTGTGTTAGTTTGCTTTTCTTCCTGCTAAAATTTTTTTCACCTAGCTGCCAGCATGTTTTCCTATAGACTTTGATATCCCAAATGAGTCAAGGTAATGAATAGTATCAGCCTGGCTTCTCTTCTCTGGCATGCCGGCTGTGGGCTCTCTATTGTTGGTAGCTCTCCATCGCCTCCCTAAATTTTAATTAATAGCCATTCTGAGTTCTGTGGTCTAATAGCTGGTGATCAGAATTTCTTATGCTAATTGTACTAAGTTATTGGTCTTCTTTCTTCCCCTGTGCCTACCACTAATGAACCTTACAAGCATATCTTTAAAGCTTGGCCAATGTGTCTCCTTCATTCCCTTAGGAGTACTTCAGCCTCTTGAGATCTGAAGTATGGGGTTCATCGCTACAACTTTCTCAATAGTGAATAGACTTTGAATTCCAGACTTGCATTTCCACTTGAGGTAGCTGTTTGAAATGGCATGTCCTCAGCTTATGCCAGACCAGTAGAAAACACTTGTGTGAAAAGCAGAAACACACAACAGCTTGTTAATATACAACTTCTGAAGCTCAGTACAAGTTGTAGCAATGCTGCCCGAGTGAAAATGCCTTCTCTTTGGAAGCCAGGTTTGATCAGTGTGATTGTATTGTAATGCAGAGAAACTTTTAGGTTCAGAAACAAACTCCTCTCTGGCTCCAGAGGCCACTTCCAATCTTCAGTTGGAGAATAGCAACTACATAGCCTCAGGGTCAAGTATTCCTCTGTGTGTATGGAGAATAGGAAGAAAATCTATAGTGGAAAGTAGCTGCCAAGAATGAAAGGAATATGGAAGAATCTAAGGATTTCTCTCAAGACTAACTTGCGAGTTTCCTATTAATGGGGGTGCCCATGCTCCATGGGATAGTCAGTCTGAAGGGGTCATTGGGTGGTTCTTCCTTCATTCATTCTATTATTTGCTGCTTCAGAACAATAGGCAGAGAACAGCTTTCTGTCAATATTGGGCATTTTTGCCTCTTTTCAAATACTTTTACACATATTTTAAAAGTATAAGAAAGGAAAAAATCTTAATGCTATTTACATTTCTTCCTAATACCTCTACTGTAGTATCCAGGCAGTGGTATAGTACTGGATTTTCTTTCACACTTGTGTCTTGTTTGAAGGATTTTCCTTGAATATCTGAGATTTTGTCTTGTTGTTCTGTATAAGTAGTTCTTTTTTGGGGGGGAGGAGGGGGCACGAAAGAGGCTTTTTCATAGAACCCTGAAAGAACCTTCGTGTACCTCCCGGGTGGGTGGTAGTACCAGAAGATCTGAACGCAGCAGTTTCTTAAGAAGCATCAGTATAAAAAGATTATGGTCCAATTAGCTTTCCTTCATATAGGGAGTGAGTGTGGTTTACAAGCTAGTGCATAAGACAGGGACAGAGGACTCTGAGTTCTATTCGTTGGTTTCCCACTGATTTATATGATAAGCTGCTCTATAGACTTTTCTGGTCTGAACAGTGTGGTGTCATATGCAAGCACCTAGTTTTACCCATAGCAAACCTTGCTTTGCTTACAGCCTTTCAGTCTCTTGATCCCGGTTGAATAACACATACCTCTGAATAGTTTTTCCACTTTTGTATTCCCTAGGAAAAATTAACAGCTTTTAGGACATAACAGCATTATCCCAAACAAAAGATCACCTTCTTAGTGAGAGATGGTAGAGCTAATGTTTCTGAAGCATTTTTTTCCACTATAGAATGCAGGAAATAAAATGTTGTTCCGTAGTCTTATAACTTTTAAGTACAGTGAAGTATTTAGAATAATGGCTAGAGAACGCTATATCTAAACTATCAGCGGTACAGCTTATTCCCACTCGGTGCTCAGTTTCTCTGTGCAGACACTGAATTATCTTTCGGCACCATCTAGTTGTGCATCTTAGTAGTGCAATTTGTACATAAATTTCTTTTGTTTCAGAATAGTGTGAATGGTTAAGATTGAAACAATATTTTGCCCAAATTTGCAGAAAGGTGTTCAGAAAAAAAAGGGTATGTCTTAAAAGAAACACTTGCTTTATTTTACTTTAAAAAGCTTGTCCTCAAAACTTCATATGAAACTTACTGGAAAGATGCTGGCAAGATTTACAGCCTGGAGACTTAAAAAGGGATTTTGGAGAATTTATTAATTGGTGAATATGGAATTGCCAAATAGTCAGTCAAGTTCCAGCAGACTTTTGAAAGGCAGCAGATGAAAAGTAGAACCTTTTAATTTAAAAAGTACAGGCAAAGTGTTCAAACTTGGATGCCCAAAGTTAGGCACATACATTCATATTTAAACACCTGAATGAGTGGTGTGGTTTTACATAGATGCTGCTGACCTATAATGGGAGCTGAAGGCATTTACACTTCTGAAAATCAGATCACTTTTTAGAGTGAAAAGTCAGGACGGGTGTGGGGGGTAATAGGTGCCTGTATAAGAGAGCCCCAGAAATTGGGACTGCCCCTATAAAATTGGGACTTCTGGTCACCCTACCACTTTTATTAAAGTGCCTTTATCCACATTTGAAAATTGTGTGCTAAGTCTTTAACCCTTTTATTTGAAAGAGCCTTGAAAGTATAAACTGATCACTGGGAGTCTTGTTATGATGACTTTAAAAAAAAAAATGCACCTGGGGGGGAAGCAGGGAAAGGAGGAAATCCCAATCTGTATTATCCATTCTTTTCCCCGAATTCCCCAATCAAGTCTTGTGTGCATGGGAATGTTTCAACCCACGCAGAAATGTACCCCCTTGTGGAATGGAACACAACAACTAGCAATACTTTAGAATGGGAAATGGACTTCCTTATGCAACTAAAGCAACAAGGAAATTTGGGAAAACAGAATGAAGTTCCCCAAAACTGGAATTAGCTCGGACCAGTGGAGCTGATGATATTCTCAAAGTTCCATAAACAAGCACAAGTACACTGATTTGAAATCCTCTGCAAGAGACTTACCCATCACCACACTCCTTAATGTCACGCTGCGGCATTGGTTCGGTATCAGCTCTGCCTACTGAATCATGAGCCCCACTACTGCACCACCTGGATACTCCCAGCAGTTCTTTTGTCTAAGTACTGGTCAGGACCAATCCTCTTTAGCTTGTGAAATCTAACAGCACCATAGCCCTACGTTATATGGCTGTGAATTATTAATTCTCTTGAATCCTGATTGTATTTATTTGTTTGTGTATATGTATATATGTATGTACATAATATACACATGCATACACATGATAGCTTGTGATTTCATGAAGAGGTGATCCAGTTTTTTTTTTTTAAGTTTAACTGAAGTTCATACATCTTTTAGAATCCAGTACTGCTAGCTACAGGTCACCTAATGTACTCTATGAACTTTGTTGCTTCTTGCCATCTTCAGTAGATATATGTGGAAACCTGTCTGAAAACACACTTGAGACTATTTGGGGAATCTGTTTTTACAATTTATGATTCTGATAATACTACAAAGTTTGTTAACATATTCATAAATGATCTGGAAAAAGGGGTAAACAGAGAGGTGGCAAAATTTACAGATGATACAAAACTACTCAAGATAGTTAAGTCTTGGGCAGACTGCAAAGAGTTACAAAAGAGTTTCACAAAACTGGGCAACAAAATGGCAAATGAAATTCAATGTTGATAAATTCAAAGTAATGCACATTGGAAAACGTAATCCCAACTATATATATAAAATGATGGAGTCTGAATTAGCTGTTATCACTCAAGAGACAGATCTTGGCGTCATTGTGGATAGTTCCCTGAAAACATCCACTCAATGTGCAGTGGCAGTCAAAAAAGCGAACAGAATGTTTGGCATCATTAAGAAAGGGGTAGATAATAAGACGGAAAATATCTAGTTGCCTCTATATAAATCCATGGTACGCCCACATCTTGAATACTGCATGCAGATGTGGTCGCCCCATCTCAAAAGAGATGTATTGGAATTGAAAAAGGTTCAGAAAAGGGCAGCAAAAATTATTAGGGGTATGGAACGGCTTTTGTATGAAGAGAGATGAATAAGACTGGGACTATTCACCTTGCAAAAGAGATGACTAAGGAGGGATATGATAGAAGTCTATAAAATCATGACTGGTGTGGAGAAAGTAAATAAGGAAGTGTTATTTACTCATTCTCATAACACAAGAACTAGGGGTCACCAAATGAAATTAATAGGAAGCAGGTTTAAAACAAATAAAAGGAAGTATTTCTTCACACAACGCACAGTCAACCTGTGGAACTCTTTGCCAGACGATGTTGTGAAGGCCAAGACTATAACAGGGATCAAAAAAGAACTAGATAAATTCATGGAGGACTGGTCCATCAATGGCTATTAGCCAGGATGGGCAGGGATGGTGTCCCTAGCCTCTGTTTCCCAGAGATTGGGAATGAGCGACAGGGAAAGGATCTTTTGATGATGATCTGTTCTGTTCATTCTCTCTGGGGCACCTGGCATTGGCCACTGTCGGAAGACAGGATACTGGGCTAGATGGACCTTTGATCTGACCCAGGATGGTTGTTCTTATGTTAAGAAATTGCAGCGTCAGGGAAGGCCTCTGTGTAAATGTGGAATCCACCTCTTGCTGACAAGGCTGTAAGCATGTCTCTCCCAGGCCAGGCACAGTGGTGAGTCATTAAAACTGAATAGCTATCTATTCAGGTGGAAGGATCTTGAGGACAACAGTTTAGCTGGAGCCTCTGAGAACCAGTTTTCTCCTACCTAGTTTGTGGAGGCTGGTGATATGAAAAGTGGAAAAACACCAGCAGCAGAACAAAGGAATCAAGTGTTGATAGTGAGACACATAAACTCCAGGGACTTATTGAACAGGAAGCTTTGGATAGGAAAGAAGAAAACAGAGGCAGGCTTTTGTAGCATCGGTCCTTTTTAAATGCTGTCCAGCCAAGGTCAGAGACAGCTAGCTGACGTAGAGAGAGGCTCCGTGCTTTTGAAGGGAAGGCTATAAGGGAAGGTTCCTTGGTGCACCAGAACAGTCTGTCCAGGCCCAAAGAACTCTCCATAGTGATGAGGAAACTGAGGTAAGGGAAATATATACAGGCATGTCATATTTTCTTGAGATCTGTGTGTGTGTCATGCTGTTAAGTAAAGAGCAATGGTCTTCATAATCCTGTGGAAGTCTATCTGTCTGGAGTTTTCGGGAAAAGGTTGTGTTTGAGCTACTGGGAGGAGCAGAGGGGGACGGCTGTGGTCACATGGGCTAGGCAGTTGGACTGCAGGGTCTCTTCGCTCAGAAGCAAGTGCTAGCTAGACAGAGGCGCTATACTTGGAGAGCACAGCTAGAGACCCCAAGCCAGGATGTACAGTATGAGCTTTGTTTCCTCTTGCCATGTTCAGTAGATGAACATAGAATTTTATTGAAAATGCACTTCACTTACTGTGATCTCTTTTCCTACCTGCAGAGTGTTCTACCATATTTCGTGGCTACAAAAATGTCTAAAATCCGCAAACCAACCTTCAATAAGCCCAGTCCTGAAACATACGTAAGAGCTGCCCTTGGTACAATAGGCCTGCAGTCCCAAACCAACGGATGTCTGCCCCATGCCATTCTTGTAAGTTACCTTCAAAAAGGGGATGTTACTCATTTTGTGTGGTGCTGAGTATGTTCTGCATGTACTCTGACCATGGAGGAAAGAGAATTACATTAATTACGTTTTTTAAAATCCTGAGACTGACACTTGTTCTTTCGTACTTAGTCCTAATTTTGTCGCATTTGAAAATGTAGAAGAGATTAATTTTAAGTTAATTTGGTGCAGGTGATAACAGTTGGAGTTTTTTCTTTTAATTTCTTAGGGCTGGATCTTTTCTCTTCTTCCCACCTCAGCAGTCATCAACTTGACAATGCAAAGACACAAGCAATTACGGGCTCGCTACTTAAAGAAAGCGAAGGAAAACTAAGTTGCAGCAACTTGATCAGATGTTTTGACAGATGGTGGCTCGGTACCCACAATTCAGCACCAAATAGACTTAATCACATTTAAAATTTTCTCTTGTAGTTTTTACTTTTTAATGGGACCAAACACCAATTTGGGGTGGGACTATGATATAACATGATTTCTTTCTGGCCTCGACTTTCCAATATTGATTTCAAAATATGCTTGATTTGTTGGTCATATGTGACTATGTGATACTAACTGGATTTAATCATTAGCTTTATGTAATGTATTTATACCAATGAATAAGGAATTGTATTCCAGTGCAAGTAGCTTGGTGATAAAAGAAAAACTCACAATAAAGCAAGACAAAGTGCTAGAGGATCTTAAACTACATTATTGAAGTCAGATGGCCTGTGCTTAGTTAAAAAGAAAAATGGAAGTTGAGGCCATCACTTTAATTTTTTCATTTTCATACAACCACCACCTCTTTTCTGAGTTGTGCTTGTTTGGGTGAAGGGAAGAGTGGTGGCAGTTTGTCTTCAGGTGTACTGCTGGGAGAAAACATGGTTATTAAAAAAGGAAAGCTCATGTTCATTGATGTAGCCACTCCCCAGCTCAGCTGCAGAGTGCTTGCTAGGATGCTATATGGGTAGTCTTCTCATGATGTCTCCCCATGTTTCACTTAGCAAGCTGTATGTGTATTGGGACACCAGGGAGAACTATGTAACTTCACCTGGACATAGCTGCCCGGCTGCTGTGGATGAGTCTCCAATAATACCGTTTCCAGGCTATTGTCCAGTTAACTCAGCTGAGAAAGACCACCCATTTTTAGTTATTTTTTGTTTTACATCCTAAAAGACCACTCATAGCTTTCATCTAGTGTACTAAAATGGATTCTTGAACCAACATTTGATTGTTTTGTGTAAATTTAAAGGATATACTGTAATCTGTTTTATGAAGTGGAGGGAAGTGAGCCAAAGTATACAATGGGAGTGATTGCTATATATAGTTTAACATCCTAAAACTGCAATTGTTTAAATTCTTGCATCTTGAATATTAATGCTAACTTTTCAAAAATATATTATCTTCTGGATTTGTAATGACCTTTTAAAAAGATTGATGCCTGCTGTAATCTGTAGACATTTGTAGCACAATGTAGATAAATGCTACCAGTTACACGCTGCTTGTTGGTTGATGTGTAAAACACAGTATTAGTACTTGAAATGCAGATCTTGAAATTCAGTGCTGTCTTTGTTAGGGCTGCTGGTTAAACTCTTTTTCTGGCTCATGCACCAGTCTGTTCTCCACTGTGGGCCTGCTGATATAAGAAGCTGAATCTTTGAAACCAACTTCTAAAAATGAATGTGCAATTTAAAAACAATAAACGCATTTAAATGTAGAGAAACTGCAGAATGAAGTGCTTCAAAAGTTTGTTTCTAGGCTGAGCCATGAATGTGTTTCTACAAGTGATTTTTACACCATGAAAAAAATCTACTCTGGGAGGGGAGTGTGTTTCTGGATTACAAAACATTGGATTGCTAAAATATTTGATAATTTTTAATAGGATATGTGAAAGAAAAGCCATCACGGCTGACGCCGTTGGGTTGAAAGTTTTAGCCCAGACAGAATGCTCCACTGAGGCTGCACTATCCTTATCTCACCATGGGGGAACATTGATCAGTGTGTGTGTGTAAAGTCTGTACTGCCCCTGCCTGTGTCTGTTTGCTCTGTGGATAAAGATTTTGTTCTCCATTTACATCAAACTCTTTACCAGCCGTAAATGTACTAAAACTGTACCTTAAAAGTAACTTACATGGGCAATAGCTTCATCATTTTTAGTGGTGCTAGAAATTCTGTGATCTGGAGTTGTTTATTGCCCTTGAGAGAATAATTTAAAGCTCTGCTTTTAAGTTAAATGTGTTGTATTGAAGCATGAAGGGGCTAACATTTCTGTACATTGAAAATACATGAATACCGATGCAATGGTGCTGCTCAGGTATGAGATGAGGATCTTATCCCATAGCTTTTATTTTGGAGTGGAGGTGATTGAATGTGGGTGGATTAGATTGCATAAGGCCACTGTTTCTTGGCTTGCTTTGGAGAAGACATGGGGTTATTTGACTAACCAGTTCTGTGTATATTCTTTTTCTAACACACACACACAGAACTGAAATAGTTAAAATAAAAGATTTCTCCTGAACGGTTAACTCTTGAGTTTCCTTTTTTAAATGTTTTACCCTGCTTCATTCCAATGATAACTGGTGTGTTGTACACAGGGCAGCACAATACTTGAAATGATCCTTCCCCACCCCAAAGAGAACTCCATTACTGTGGCTTCCTGCTTGTCAAGAATGACAACTAAAAGTGGCATTTGTTGGTTGGTTTGTTTGTTATATCAAAGTAAACCACTAAAGGGAAATAATTCACTTTCCTGCATGTGTCCCTGTTAGTTTAACTGAAGCTTGCTGCATAGCGAGTGCTAGCTTGGAAGAGAACTCTTACATTCAAGCAGGATGTTCAGTTTTTGAATTGTATAGTACTAAGCATGTTACTAGCATCATAAATTGCAGCCCAGCAATTGCATTCTGATTCTCTAAAATCTCTTCTCTATTTTGAGTTAAAGATGGAAGCCTTCTCCCCGTCCTCTCCTAAACGGCTTTGTATTTGCAGTTTAAAAACCTGCTACATTTCAGTAATTGAAGTGATTCCTATATACAGTATTTTGTGAAGTGCTATAAAAATAAGGCAACTTTCCTTTTCTGCACTACATTTTTTCATTTTAATATTTTACAAATATTCTGAATTATTTTTAAGACTGATGTAACTCCAGTTCTTCCATTATTTGCGCTCCCTTTTTTCTGAGTGAAATGGTGGAACAGAGGTGAGGTCAGTCACACAATAGGTAGGTGTAAGAACGTAGTGTGCACGGAAAAAAAAATCGGTAACTATATGGACAGCACAATTACTATGATGCAAATTTGTAACATGGAGGATAGAATCTGTGACTTTGGCCTTAAAAGGCTTCTACCACTTGTTCTAAAGAATCTTCAATAACTGTAGCAATGCACTGATACCACTAGATGGTGACAGTTACACACATACTCAAGCAGGTCAGACATGTTCTGTCTTCAGAAGACAGAAGTGGATGGCAAAAATGTAACCAGACGTAAAGAGGCAGAGGAAATCAATAATGTACTTGGAAGGCTGATTGATAGCTCAATCAGTGCAATAGCATTTATAGTGATGCCTAGCATGGTCTAGGACCAAAAGGTAGTTAGCACATACAGAACTCATGACTATGTACATATGGTCAGACAGTTTTCTAAATTTTTTTTTTTCATTGTTGGGAACCCAAATGCTTGGGCTCACTTTGGCTGAGTTGAGACTTTTAGCATTTGCAAACTTATTGTTCTCCGCCCTGACAGGAGCAAATGCTGCTTCTTATACAAGCAAGTGAAAAATGTTTTCATTATAAGGATGGCCAGGTAGATCTTGTGTAAGTTCTCATAACTTTTACAAGGCTGGGTTAGCGTTTACTCAAACTTACCTTTTCAGACATGCAAACTCCATGTTCATTACCCACTCCCAGCAAGAAATTTGGGAACTGGATCTCCCTTTAATCAGATATAATTCATTCACCATGAAGCCCCAGTGCCACAAAACAGCAAGATTTTTTTTTAGTAAAATTTTTTGAAAGCATTATGTGTCCTCATTTTCAAATGTGCTGAGCACCTGCAGCTCCCCTTGACTTCTTGAGATTTGTTGGGTGCTCAGTGCTTCAGAAAATCAAGTGAGCATTAGATAAATTTACAGAGACCAAATAGAAGATTCATGTAATGTTTCCCTTTTTAAGTTTTCCACATATTGAAAGTTACAGTTGTTCCAAAATTTTACATAAAAAAAAAAAAAGAAATGAAAGTAATCTTACTGGATTGTAGGTTCATAATGGTCAATTGCCACTTAATCAATATTAAATGAAAACTAGGAGGAGGAAAGTGTGATCACACTGGGCAATAAAAGGGAAATGAAATAAGAGAATGACGTAGTAGAGAAACTCATATACAGGCTCCTTGCCTGAGCAATGTGAGCAGAAGGACTGAAAACACTGAGCAGCAAGGTCTTGAAGTTACACTTTCTCTGTTTCCCTCAGCCATCCTCTATTGCATAGTCATTGCAGACTGATGCATATTTGGCAATGTGCAGAAAAGGATGTCTGCCTTAGGTTAGGAATGGTGGTGGTTCTACCTGGCTGATTTGTTGGGGAAGCTTGCAAGAAATGCTCTTTTTAATAGCGAGAAAGAGAAGTCTTAAGTTGCTACCAGTAAAGTAGAGTTGTCCTGCTTCCTGAGTAGGACTGGGTGAAAAGTTTGAAATACTAAGATTTTTCTCAACATGTTATAAAACATTTAATAAATTACCATCAAAAAGGTTCCAAAAGGACGGGTGGCCTCTTGTCTCTTAAATAGTAGAGAGGAGAGATTCCCCTTATCAACACACCTAATACAAATCTGTAAAAGGGGAGTTAGTCCTGAAAGTCATCAGAAAGGGACAAACCAATTCTGAGCAGGAGAAAAGGGAGACGCACACAATTCAGAGACTGTGCTTGCTCTAACACTTAAAATAAAAAGATTAGAAAGGCTGAAAGAAGTTTGTATAGAGCAGTGGTTCTCAACCAGGGGTATGCGTATCCCTAGGGGTATGCAGAGGTCTTCCAGGGGGTACATCAACTCCTCTAGATATTGGCCTAGTTTTACAACAGGTACATAAAAAGCACTAGTGAAGTCAGTACAAACTAAAATTTCATACAGCCTATGATTATACAGCTCTATATACTATACACTGAAATGTAAGTACAATATTTATATTCCAATTGATTTTATAATCATATGGTAAAAATTAGAAAGTAAGCAAGTTAAGTGAGGTGAAACTTGGGGTACACAAGACAAATCAGACTCCTGGAAAAGTTTAGAACCACTGGCATAGAGCACTCTACTGTATCGTTGACTTACCCAGAACAGGGCTCAGAGAACGGAGCCTTTTAAAAGTTCATCTACTACAGTATGCCTAACAACTTTCATCCTTTTAATCTTCACTAACCTATAGACTATGTTAACTATCTTAGAGGAAAAATTCTCTTGAACAAGTGAGTGTTTGAAGAATGTGGTTCTGAAGAGCCAAAAACCAGATTTGCTTGACATGAGACCAGTCAGATTGAACCTGAAGGAAGCAACTGCCTGCAACAGATGTACTTAACCAGATTTAAGGTAGAAGAAACCTGAGGCTTCTGCTGGACACCCATTATCCATGCTATCCCATCAGTCAGGAATCATCCAGGATAAGCAACTTCCCAGCTGAGGTGAAAAGACACTCTAATTATAGAGAGACAAGGCAGGTGAGTTAATGTTTTATTGGACCAGCTTTTGTTGGTGTGAGACACAAACTTTTGAGCTTACACAGGGCACTTCTTCAGGTCTGAGAAACAGCTACAACAACATTGCATATACTAAGTATAGACAGACACTTCTATTAAAATTGATTAAACATAAAATGTATCCTGGTCGTATTGCTTGTATTCTGCCTATGCTGAAAGGTTGTTACAGAAACCTTTTCCTGAAGACCTCAATAACTAGAAACCTTGTCTGCCTGAGCAACTTGCTGACAGGTAACCTCTTCTAAGGATTGCTTAAATCTTTGAGTCCACTGACTTACTTTAAACCAAATGTACCCAGTTGTTTTATAGAGGCACACATCTGTATCTAAGTTGTCTCTGTCTACAACTTCACAGATGTTCATTTATTTGGGGGTGGGAGGAAGAGAATTGAGAGAGAAATTAGCCAAAGGAGTTATCTGCAGAATTGATTATTTGATTCCTACTTTTTAATTTTCTGGGTTATTCAATATACTTATGCAGGACAGCCATTAGTGTAATAACCATTAATTTTATATATAAGGTTTATATAGTCTACATATTTACAGGCATGGACTTAGCTATGGAAAGTCTTAGATCATGTACTTTGATTTAGGATGTTAACCAGATTTAGTGTCTAGAAATTTGCTATGTCTGTTCCATCCACTTGATGTCCACCAAGCTAAACACCTGGTACCTTTGAATGTTTGTCTGTACCGCTGTCATCTCACTGGCAATGACCCTGTTCACCTATTCCTCTGGTACTACACTGCCCTGGTATCTTAAAGTGGTCTCTTAATCTGATTCTGAGAGAGTTCCTACAGATCAGAATTCTTTTCTACAACCCATGTATCTCGTCTAGCTTCAATGCACAGCTCGAGCTCTTGGCACTGAGACACACGCAGATTGATAGAAACACTATTGTGGGGTTGGGCCACAATCCTATACCAGATGCAGCACTTACCCTTCTGGCGTCCTTGGGGAGTTCCCCCAGATTCAAGGGCAATTTCTCCTCAGCACCAAACTCCAAAATGGTTGAGGCACTATTCTCAGTCTGCTACCATCTTTGGTGCTGATGCTGGCACAAGATCACTATCCAGGTGCTCTTCACCTATGGGTACTGTCCTGTTCTCATGGATGCTGGCACATGATCTCCACCTGGGTGCTGGTCTCTGGCCAGAGCCATCCTCTGTAGAGGTTTTACCTCCAGCTCCAGTTCTTCTCCCTTCTGAGCTCTTAGTCCACTGGACCAGACAGACATTTTGCTACCTCCCATGAGTACCGCCTCATCCTCCACAGATGAAGCAACTGTATCTGAGTCATCTACTCCAATCACTGATGACTACAAGGAATACCAGGAGCTCATGAAGAGGTTAGCTAACTCTGAGGATCCAGATTGCATTAGTCCAAGATAACCCTCTTTGTCTTGTGGACATCTTGCATTCTTTTGGTCCAACTAGAATGGCTCTGTCTACTAATGAGATTACTTTGTGCCCACAGATAAGTGCCCTGAAAAGAGGTATCAAGGACCTTCTCAAGGACATGAATAACTTTATTCACATCCCACCCAGGGTGCTTGATGTTGGTGGCTCTGAATGAAAAATTTGAGACACTAATGAACAAAATCCATTCCCAAGGAGACAGAAGCTAAAACACTTGATTTATTTAGAAGAAAAGTTTACTCCTCATCTGGCTTACAATTTAGAATAGCAAATCACTAGGTGTTACTGGCCAAGTATGACTATTCATATTTGGATGCAATGTTTAAATTTCAGGACAAATTACCAGAGGAGGCAAAAGAGGAGTTTAAGGTCTTTATTAATGAGCATTGTCCAGTTCTCCACTCTTCTTTACAGGCCACACTCGACAATGCAGACTCAGCAACTTGAGGGACGGCCATGGCCATTACTATGCATCGTGCTTCATGGCTCCAGGGATCAGGCATTCTGCTTGAAGTGCTGCAGACTATAGAAGATTTGCCAGTGAAGGCCCAAGTTTTTCTGGCAAAACTGACAAGGCTCTGCACTCTCTTAAAAGATTCCAGGGCAACTCTGAAGACTTCAGGGATTTATACCCCTGCTGTAAAGAGGAAGTTTTTTCATCCTCCTGTCCAGTAGAGAGATCCCTTTTATGCATTATGGCAGCCTAATTACTTCAGGAGATACCAGAGGTCTCAGAAAAAGGGACTGCTTCCCCATGTTTCTCCATCATCTGCTATCACTAGACATTCTTCTACCTCAAAGCAGTCTGTTTGACTTCTTGGTTGAGGACAATGAACCGCTCATGGAGACTTCTCCTCCCTATGGCAGCGGGCTATTCCACTTCCTAAGGGTTGGATCACATCAGACCAGTGGGTTCCAAACAAAGTGGAACAGGATATACTCTACAGTTCGCATCGATGCCTCCCATTCCCTGTCCCTTTCCAGTGACCAATCCTACAAGCCCATACTGATTAAAATAGTACAGTCTCTGTTGCACTTATGGGCCATGCAAGAAGTGCCCCCTTGTCTTCAGAGGAGGGATTTTATTCCCAATATTTTATCATAACAAAGGCCAAGGGATGCCTCAGATCCATTCTGGACCTGCAAAATCTCAACCAATTTAAAACAAAAAATTGTATGGTTACTCTGTCCTCTACTATTCAGACCTGTCTCCTAGTGATTAGGTGCCCTCTACTTAAGTATGTGGCTATACGCCAGACTAATTCTTAAGATTTGTAATAGAAGAGGTTCATCATCAGTTCCCTTCCGCTTGGCCTGTCTTCTGCCCCGAGTTCTCAAAAAATGCACGACACTGATGGCAGCACATTTTTGAAAAATGGACAGCCGGGTGTATCCATACCTGGATGACTGGTTGCTCCATGGACAGTCTAGACAGCAGGTGTAAGAATGGGGGCAAAGGGATCAGTCTTGCTTCCAGTCCTTGGGCCTTCAAAGACAAATCATTTTTACCAATCTCATGGGGGGCTGGCTCAGGGTGTCTGTCTGGCTCTGACTAGGCACTTTGTCTCTCCCAAGAGCCACTGCATCCCCACAATGATGAGGAACTGCCTGAGACTGCTAAGGCATGTGGCAGCTTGCCACATATGTGACTCAGTGCGCAGATAGCACATATGTGACTTCAACTCACCTCTGGATCATGTAGTGGCGGTTGAAGTCAGTTAAAATCCACTGGATAGGCTGACCTACGTACATTCAACTCTCCTGTCCTCCCTGAACTGGTAGATGGACTTGGCCAAAATATGCAATGGAGTTCCCTTTGCTTTGACTCTTCCCTCAGTGACTCTAATCACAGATGCTTCAATACTTGGCTGGGAGGTGGCAAATCTGTGAAATGTAAGAACTCAGGGTCTATGGTCATGTCAGGATCTCACCATCCACATCAGTATCTGGGTGCTTTGGGCTATATGCCTGGACTGTTGAGTATTTCTTCTTCACATAGCTGGCTGCTCAGTGCAGATTCTCATAGCCAGCGCTGTGGTGATATTTGACCTCAATGAATAGGGAGGGCCAAGTCTGACTCCTCCCCCCCCTCCACTCCCTTTGCCAAAATGCATTGGGCCTTTGGAATTTTTGCATGAAGAATGGGATATCGCTGAAAGCATAATCTCCTGTCTGCTGGAAATCCAGCAGACAGACTCAGGAGGTCATTCATTAGAGACCACAAGTCTCCCTCAGATCCACATGGGGTATACCAGAGTTGGACCGGTTTGCCACCTGCCAGAACAGATTCAATTTGACAGGAGGCCTCAGCCCTGGGTCAATAATGGGTGTCTCTCTGATGTTATGAAAGGGCAGGCTTCTTTATGCTTTCCCCCATCCTGTTCAGTGTCCAGAGTACTAGCCAACATCAGACAGGACCATGCCAGTCTAATCCTAATAGCACCTGGCCTTGTCAACATTAGTTTTTCAGTCTGTTGAACTTCTGAGATCCAATTCCCCTCCCTATGAATCCGAATGTAATCTCACAAGATCATGGCCAAACTGCATCCCAGCCTTGTCAGTCTGCATCAAACTGCCCAGATGCTAAGTGGTTAGATCATCAAGAGTCTGCCTGTTCTGCCACAGTTCAGAGTGTTCCTTTGAATGGGAGAAAGTCTACAAGATATACAGACCTTATGAAATGGAAAAGGTTTTCATTTTGGTCCTGATAGAGGAATTCCTTCCACGACTATTTTATTTTAACTTGGATAACCTTCTTCATCTGTCCTGTCAGTTCATTCAGGGTGTACCTTGCTGCTATTTGTTTTACTCTCCTATAGGGAGGTGGCAAATCTGTTCTCCAACCCAATTGCTATCAGAATTTTAAAAGGTTTACCTCCTGTAAAGGATTCAATCCATTCCTGGAATTTAAACTTGGTTCTATTAGGGTTTATGGGACTCCTTTTCAAACCATTGGCCATCTGTTTATTGTCCTGTCTACCAAGGAAGGCTGTGTTTTTAATAGCTATTACCCTGGCTAGGAGGGTTGCTGAGCTGCAAGCTTTTATGGCTGACCCTTTGCATACTTTTGTTTTTATAAAGATAGTGATTTTATGTGCTTACCCCAAATTTCTTATTAAGGTGGTTCTGGATTTTTATTTGAATCAGACTCTATCTGCCAATTTTCCTTCTGGAGCCTCACCCTCAAGGATAGGTACATGGGGTTCTGTTGTAGATCAATAAAATGTACATTGGGTATTAGAAAGAAGCAGCTTTTTGCTTGGCCAATCCAAGGGATTTCAGTTATTCCCTCAATTGTTTGTTTCATTTGCTGATTGTATGAAAGGGAAAACAGTTATCTCCCAGAGGATCTCCTGGATTTCTAGCTGTATTTGTTTGTTAGGACCTGGCTACTGTTTCATTCCTGCACGGAGTGCTAGCTCACTCCACGAAGGCTCAGGTGCCTTCAGCAGCTTTCTTGGGCAATGTTCTGGTTTCCAACATTTGCAGGGCTGCAACGTGGTCTTTGATTCATATGTTTACCATTCATTATGCCATCTCTCAGGCTACCTGTCCCTATCTTCTAGCAGAAACTGCATGTGAAACACTTAAAGTGGAACTGATGTGCAATGAATCAAAGACAAAACAATGGTTACATACCTGTTCTGTAACTGTTGTTCAGGATGTATTGCACATGTGCATTCCACAACCCAGTATCCTTCCCCTTGCATCCTGGTTCCTAGGTACATTGGCTTCTGCTGTGAGAAGGAACTGAGATGGCTCAGGGAAGCTCTATCCCATTATTCTCTAGGCAAGCAACATGAATGGGTAGAGGGTGAATGTGCTGTCCTGACAGGTACCATGGTGGGAAAAAGTTATCCAGTTCTGGTGCATGGACAACTAAAGTAGAATGGACATGTAAAATACCTCTCTTTGAACAATTTGTGGAACAGGCATGTAACCATATATTTAGCATCAGCAAAATCTTGCATCAGAATGAATTCTTCTCCAAACACATTGCACAAGGTGGAGAAAGCAGCCATCCTTCCACTAAAATATAAATAGTCAGAGCTGTGGTTCTGTTAATAGCATTACCACTGTCAACACGAAACACATTCCTTTGTTCTAACCATTGAATTTTTCTGCAGGCCAATTATCCCTCCTGGGATTCATGAGCAGTCAGTGTTCTATCTGTAGGCATATAGTCATGCATGTGGCATAGTGAAGAATCATTACTCAGCCCTTTCTCATCTTCAAAGCATTTTACTAATGACTAATGAGTCAGGATCATAATTTCCCTCTTTGTAAAAGGAAGATAGAGACAGAGGCAAATAACTTGTTCAAGGCTGTAGCTAGTCTAAACTTAAAACTAGCTGCAGTACCTCCCAACTGCACCCCTTGGTGGAGAACATTAATAGCTTATCTAGCTGAGGCAGCAATGGGAGGTGGGGGTAGGGTGTGCTGGAATATTGTGGGACCAGGGCAGCTGATGGGTGGGAACCTGTGCTATACCACTGAGGCTGCAGCCACAGCTGGAAGGTTTAGGGCACCCCATTCTTTCTTCAGCTGCTCAACCCCTGCTGATGTGTTTTCTAGCATAACAATTGTGTCTGAGTGTGAGGGTGATGAGTTACTCTTGAAGTCCTTTCCACCTCTCCTTTTCTGTTGCTGGGCTATGGAAATTGATGTGTTTGGGGTAGCAGGTGCTGTCTAGTTGACCATGGTTACTGGGATGAATGAGTTATAATTAGGACCCTACCAAATTAATGGTCCATTTTGGTCAATTTCACAGACATAGGATTTTAAAAATTGTAAATTTCATCATTTCAGATATTTAAATCTGAAATTTCACAGTGTTGTAATTTTAAGGGTCCTGACCTAGGAAGGCGTTGTGGTACTGCTACCCTTCTGTGCTGGTGCCTTCAGAGCTGGGCAGCTGGAGAGTGGCAGCTGTGGACCAGCAGCTGCCAGCTCTCAAGGCAAAGTTGCCATCAGCAGCAGTGCAGAGGAATAGCAGGGTACAGTATTGCTACCCTTACTTCTGTACTACTGCTGGTGGGGCATTACCTTCAGAGCTGGGTGCCCAGCTCCCAGCAAGGCAGTGTAGAAGGGTGGCAATACTGTGAATCCCCTGCAACTCCCTTTTGGGTCAGGACCCCTAATTTGAGAAATGCTGGTCTCCCCCTGTGAAATCTGTATAGTACAGGGTAAAAGCACCCAAAAGACCAGGTTTCACTATCCCAGATGCAATTTTTGTGGTTGTGAATTTGGTAGGGTCTTCGTTATAACTAGGGCTCCTAGAACCCAAAAGACCAGGTTTCACTATCCCAGATGCAATTTTTGTGGTTGTGAATTTGGTAGGGTCTTCGTTATAACTAGGGCTCCTAGAAATACATTTGTGCCTGAAAACTGTGGATTTTGAATTTTTACAGAGCATTTTTACATTTTGTGGAAAAAATAAAAAATATTTACAGTAGAACCCTGTTTTATCTGAGTCTCCAGTATCCTGATTAACTGAACCAGCCCCTGCCTGAGAGTGGCACGTGTCAGCCCGGGGTGTGTGGGGACTGGATACTGGAAACTTGGCTACACGGGGTTCTGGTGTAGCTCAGTAAAACATGCAGTTCAACTGCTACCGCTTGTGGGGAGGAGAATTAGCGCTCGGGCTAATGGTGGGGGGCTGGGGATTTTTGTTTTGGGGGAGAATTTTGGGTGTTTTATCCCAGCAAAGCGCAGTAGGAAGCCTGGTTCTAACGGGGCAGCGCGGCCAGGGACCGCAGGCGGCTGTGGGGTGTCATGGGAGGAGCGGCTTCATGTAAAAGGGGGCTGGGAGAGTGTCTAGCCCAGGCGGCGGAGGCTCTCGGCGCGTGGCTGGAGACGCCGCCGGCCCTAGGCGGGGCCGAGCCGCCTTCGTTTAAGGGCGGGCCCCGGGCAGGACGGAACCGGTGCGCTGGGAAACGGAGCCGGGTGCCCCAGGAAGCGGCGGCAGCAACAGCAACAACAACAACAACTTCCGTGCGGGGCGGAGCTGGGCTGTGCCAGGCCGGGGCGCCGCACTCGGATCCCCGCGCAGCTGGGCAGGGTGAGGCGGCGCCGAGCTAACCCCGCGCTGCCCCCAGCAGAGCCCAGCCGGCCGCGGGCGCTGCCCCAGTGGGGGCCGGGCAGACAGATGCTGCCCCTCGGTGGGCGGGAAACCGCAAAACCCTGAAGGGCGCGAAGGCGGGTGCAGCTGGGTCCCGGGCGGACCCTCAGCCGGGGCTTGGCGGGCCTCGCTACTCCAGCGTTACTCCGCGCTCATCCAGCGCTGCGCGCCCACGACTTGTGATGGCAGATCTGTAACCGCCTCCACCCCCACCCTCCTCTGCATCCTTCACCGCCATTGCACGCAGCCCCGCGCCCCGTGCACCCCCCTTCTCTGCTGAATCTTGCCCTGCTGCACGCACACACCCCGGCCGCCCCATGCCCACTCTCCTCTGCACCCCTCTTCACCGCATGCACTGTTCTGCAACCCTCGGACACCTTTCACACTCCTGCCCCATTTCCCTCCACACAATTCCCTTCATTTTGCTCCTCCTCACGCCCCCCCCCAGGCAGGGGTGCTAGTACTGGGGGAGTGGTAGCACCCCCTGGCTTGAAGTGGTTTCCGTCATACACAGGGTTTATAGTTTGGTTTTTTTTAATAGCTTTCAGCAGCCCCACTATACAAATTGTTCTAACACCACTGCCCACACATGCTCTCACACTTTCACCAGTATTTATTCCCTCTTCTGTGCGCTCTCATGCACACACATACATAAACTCCTCTTTGCCCCCATTAGGCGCACAACTACTACTCCCTTTCAACACTCCCCTCCACCAACCACCACTGCCTTGCACCTGTGCGTGCACACGCACACGAACAGTTTCCTACACATGCACAGATGTGCCCACTTAGCTTCTCTGGTGCTCTGGGTGCTGCATAGTAAAACTATAAGTTAAGTAAAACTTAGCTGCAGTTAAGCATAGGCACAGCCTATTGCCCAGCCAATTGTTGGTTTGTTTTATTTAGGATTGTGTATTCATTCCCTCCCTCCATCTGTTAGTCTTTAAGGTGCCACTGGATGCCTTGTTGTTTTCATTCCCTCCCCATATTTCTTTTTCTTCTCTGAGGAGGTACCCTAGTTACTATGGCAACATAGATGTCATTAGACTAGGCGGTGCTAAGTAACATCCGCAAGGGCAGCATAAATTCTGTTTATAGGATATTCTGACACAGCTAGCAGGTTTGCAAAATGTACTAACCTAAAGGAACACTTTCATGGCCACATGTCTGAAACAGGTGACTAGCTTGCTGTCTAGAAAAGATGTGGAATGTCTGGACATGCATAGTACAATACTCAGATATAAAATCCCCCTCCTCCCCCCCCCTTGTGACGGGATGTGTAGGTCATTTCCCTGTAGAGTTTATGGATTAGAAAGCAGGTTTAGGGAAGAGTGTAAGAAAAGAAGTAAATAGTGAGGAAAGGGACATTTATAGGAAATCAGAATTACTTACTGAGGTCTGCCTGGGCAGGTTTTGTTGGGAGGTAAGCAGTGCCTAATTTGTAATGAAAGAGGTACCAGGGCTCAAGAAAATTGTGTGCCAGGGCACAAGCAATTTTTTTACATTCATAACTGCTGCAGCAAGCCCAGAGGTGCTGGGGCTATGAACTGTCAAGCCCTGGAACAAATTAAACAGTGGGGTTAAGGCAAATGATGACGTCCATAATGTGTAATCCACCAGCTCACTAAAAAAGTGTTTCCATAAACTCTGTTGATATTTTAAATACTGTACTTGGCTGTAAATTGCCTAACAAACTTGGTTTTTATATTTGAAACACAGGGGGGCGTGTGGAATTAGACCAATCTAAGGTGCTGGAAGATGCTGTGAAAAAGCATGGAAGATAAAAGACGGAGAGCCAGAGTACAGGGTGGTTGGGCTGGACCTGTTAAGAGCAGAACAGCCTCATATGCAGGCAAGATATTGTGTATTTCTTTGTGTGTTCCTGGTTATGTTAATCTTTTTTCTCCTGTCTTTTTTTAAATTTTTCCCTAATATTTTATAGAGATATTCTAATCGTGAATGAATTTGATTTCTTGTGTGATCCTGGACACATCATTTGATTTAAATAGCCCAGCTGGAATATTGGAGAAAACTATAATTTCCATGAGGATTGATACTATAGTTTAGCTGAGTTGAGCTGCCTTGAGGAAATAAATTATATAAAGACTTACTGCTCATCTGTGACCCAGACATTTAGTATTATAGGGGGAGCTGGTAAGAACACCTGTAGCTGGGCTCTCTAATGTTTTGCATTAGAAGCCCATGTTTTTTCTAGCACAGGGGTTGGCAACCTTTCAGAAGTGGTGTGCTGAGTCTTCATTTATTCACTCTAATTTAAGATTTTGCATGCAGTAATACATTTTAAAGTTTTTAGAAGGTCCCTTTCTAGAAGTCTATAATATATAACTAAACTATTGTTGTGTGTAAAGTAAATAAGGTTTTAAAAATGTTTAAGAAGCTTCATTTAAAATTAGATTAAAATGCAGAGCCTCCCGGACCAGTGGCCAGGACCCGGGCAGTGTGAGTGCCACTGAAAATCAGCTTGCGTGCCGCCTTCGGCCCACGAGCCATTGGTTGCCTACCTCTGTTCTAGCATATAACTTTGCCACCTTGTAACATGAAGATTGAAGCTTTCCATGCTGCCCTCTGCCTTGTGCAGATTTATTTATTTACTTATCTGTTTTTAAATTTCAGAAAAATAGATTATCCATTCTGAGAGAGAAGTTAGGGGAAACAGGTAGAGTAGTTTTGCCAGTGTTAATTTTTTCCCAGCCATTTATTTAAGAGCTCTAGTATTTTCATGCTTTGAATAAGAACTTGAAATTTGGTAAGATAATAGTCCTGAGATGAGAGAGAGCTTTTTACTACCCGTGTAGAAATGTACTGAAATTTTCAGACTTAGAAGCAAGGGAAAGTCTCCATTTGCACATGTAGGACTTGTTATAGACTTACTTTTAAAATCTCTATACATTCTGTCTGCACTGAGGCTGCTACTCCCTACCTCCACTGAGCCTTGTGCATACTAAGCATAGAACTAGTGATCCTGCCTTGGTGGACAGTGCTGCAGCAGCAACAAAATACCATTTGGCCTAGGGGAACGTGTGCAGGAGGAGACCTTCCACTGGCTAATATTAATAATTCCATGCTCTTCACACTCATTATTATCAAGAAAGTCCTTGTATCTCTGTCTTAGCAAGCAGACAAATCTAATTCCCAAAATTCACGTTGGGATGACTGAGAGGTTGCACAAGGGCACTTCAGAGCTGGGAGTAGAATTCAGGTTTCAAAAATGGTAGACCCAGGTCTATTCCACAGCCTCTTTGCCTTTTTAGAATGATGTGCCAAATCTGTGTTTGGCTGTGCTCTCCATAAGTGTTGTCCAAACTCCTCTGCAGAGCCAGAAATAGAATCCAGGATACCTGATTCCCAGTATTCCCATGCTTGCAAAAAACTAATTATGTAAGTCACCCCAATGTATATTGTCTCCCACTAGTGGTTGATTCTTACAGAGGATCACAGCTTATAACCAGTTTCTTCTGTGGCACAAATTGTAGTGGTCTGTGTTGGGTATCCGGGTTCCGGTCTTGCTGATGACCGGTACCAGAGTGGGGGTGCTCAGTATGTTTCCACATGAAATGTGGGAGCATGTGTAATTCTGTGGGCCAGTTAATGATAGAAAGGTAAGAGAGGTGTCATTTGGTTGGTAAAAATCTACAGAATCAAAATGACACCTCTCTTACCTTGCTATCACTAACTTGCCCACAAAATGAGATTTTACTACATTATGCTCCCAGACTGTGATGGAATTTTTTTTTTAGTTTGATTGTTTTTTTTTTAACTTAGAAAATTACACACACAAAACTGTTAAAAGAGCATTGCAAACTGAAGTGCTCCGAAAGTAGGAAATGCTGGAATTAAAGTTGCCTCTATCACCTTAATTCAGCCCCCTGGTGTGTAGATTTTTTGGGTATGTAATAAACACATTTCCTAAATATCTTTTGAGTAGAACCGTAATGTTCCCTGAAGCCATGCCACACTCATATTTTCAGCACCACAGGGGGATGAGCTCCTTGATGGAAAGCCTCTACTACCTTTAACTTGCCATAAACAATGACCACTATGCTTTTAAATGACTCACCTTTGTCAGTTGGGTTGAAACAATTTTTATTTACTTCACTTTATCAATTAGTTAAAAATGCTCCTGTCCTAGATTTTAGGTGCTTTTAATGATTATTAAAAACACATCTGACTCTTCCTTTGCTTTTATTTTTTATCTTTGACTTAAGGGGGAAGTCCTTGAAAACTGAACAGTGATTCCATTAGTTGTCCCTTACAGGAATATTGAGTTTTCCGCATAGTGAGATGTTCATTTCTTTGATTCCACTACTTTGCTTGAGCCTGTTCTTTTCTTTGCCTTAGCTCCGGGGGCTTCTGCAGCCAGGAACCTTGTGTCAGTGGGCACTGATCAGACCTGGATGAGAAGAGAGCAGCTTTCATCCAAAAGACAATTTGTGTTTAAAGAACCAGCAGAGGTAAAAATGTAGATGGGTGTCCTGTCATTTCATCTTTTTTGTTGATAAGTGGAAAAACAACTTATTTTTAAAATTACTTGGCCATATGTGGAGTAATAGTTCAAGAATACAGATATCTCAGTCCAAGCTTTTTGAGGCCTCTGTAACACACACTTTACAAACATATTGCATGTGTGGCTTACAGAAAGCTAGGATCATCTTAACTGACCCCAAATATTTTGGTTTTCATTCTCTACCAATCAGTGCTACTTTGTTCATCAGAAGCAAATAAAATATTCTGGTCTAAAGCCAGAAAAATGAGCTCTGTCTATTGCTCCTTCTGCTGGGAATGCTTCGTTGGCAGCATAGTCAACCTCTGACTTCTGGTGGGCGGAAGAGAGTAAGATCCAAGTTTCAACCCTTACCCCTTGGTCTGCCAGGGGGTTACAGGGTAATGTGCTCACCCCAGTGGGAAGTGAGTTTCTTGCATGGAATTGAAGATTGGTTGCTTAGGCCTGTAAGACTGGAAAGGCAGTGCCTCACTTTTTTCTTGTAATTGTGCCAACATGCTCTCTGAATGGGACTACATCCTGCTTTCCTCACATGGAAGGAATTTTACTATGATGAGGCAAACTGAAAATGGTATAGTTGAATGGGCCCTCCAAGAGTGACATTTACTTGAGGGAGAGAAGCTGGTCTCACTGAGACAACTGGAGTGATTATCAGGACAGCATGGTTGCTGATGACTTCCATTCTAGATTTAAGCCCTACTATGTAGGTGCTGACTGTGTGGGTGCTCTGGGGTTAAAGCACCCACCGAAAAAGAATAGGGGGTGCTCAGTACCCAAGAGCCACCAATAGGTGGCAGGAGCATATACATGGCTCACAGTGAAACCAGAAGATGGAAAGCATCCACCAGCAAAAACAAAAGTTAGCGCCTGTCCCCCCTCCCTGCCTTCCTTTCTGTTGAAGTGGTAACAATTAAACCATTCTGGCTTTCACAGAAGACAGCCATCCAAGCTATGCAGGGGATTTTAGACTAGTAACTCTTGCTGTCTAGTCTGTCTTTATATTTTTTGCTGCTTGTCTGAAACTGGAGAATTGCTCAGCCCCTCCCTCCAGGGAGTCGCTTCTGATTTTTAATCTGGGAAGGCAGGGAAAGTGATTCTCCAGTCTCAGCTGGTGTCCAGCAGCTATATGAGCAAACCAATTCTCCTCTAGTTAGCCATACTTGCTATAATTAGCAGGTGACTCCAAAGAAGTACTGGCTGCTGGTGTGTGTTTCAGTGTGATACTGTCACAATTCCAAAACTGCCAGAGAATATATCTGTGTGTTGATTAGCATTTCAGTACTGAGAGGCAGCCAGGTGTTGAAATCCCAAATCCATTCTACTGAGGTGGGGCTGAGACTACAATCAAAGCCCCTTTGAAGATTTTGATATCTACACAATCACCACAGGGCTAGGAGTTCAGCCCTGTATAGCTGAGGCATGTCAGCCCGTTGGTATAGTTACTTATCTGGTTTTATTGTTGCCTGTCAGGTGGAACGCAAAGCTCCAGAGCCAAGAGTAATAGAGTGAGTATAATACTGACTTCACTACCCTCATTATGTTACTTTCCCCTCCCCCAGCCCATGGTGGGTTAGACTAGATGGATCTTCTGCATTTCTAATTGCTATACCCGTGGAGAGAATTTTCAGTACAAAATATGATGTCCAGACTCAACTTTTTGATCCAAAAATGATTTTATATTCAGTAAAGTCCAAATATTTTTTCATTTGTTTTGTTTTGTTGGGTTTGTACAAACCAGTAGGAAAGAACAGTGGGGCTTTGTAATAAATTGGTCAATTATACATAATGGTTTTAGATCTGTGCAAAGGTGGTAGGATCAACACACATAGCTTTCTCCCATCCTCTTTATTCTTTTGCCATGACAGTGTTGTTTCTATGCTTCGGGTTTGTAACATGTGGGGATAAGGCGTTAGGTTGGGTGTGTTTGGAGGTTTGTAATCCAAAACTAGTGTGTGTTTGTGGGTCCTCCACACTGAAGAATTTCTCTACTTTTCTATTCAGAACAGGAGCAGAATCAGGTAAACTGTTAAGTATATTTTTAACACTTTGGTCAGTGTGTTAATGGTGATGATGACAGTTCCTAGATTTAAAACCTGTTTTTCCTTCCCAACAAAGTTAGCTTGCTGTGTATGTATTATCAGTTCTCCCTTGTTAACATATTTATCTGGAATGATCCTTAATATAAACTGTTCTTCTTCGAGTGCTTACTCATATCCATTCCAGTTAGGTGTGCGTGCGCCGCGTGCATGTTCGTTGGAAGATTTTTACCCTAGCAACATCCGGTGGGTCGGCTGGGCGCCCCCTGGAGTGGTGCCGTTATGGCACCGAATATATACCCCTGCCGACCCGTCCACTCCTCAGTTCCTTCTTACCGCCCGTGTCGGTCATTGGAACAGTGGAGCGCGGCTTAGCTGATCTCCACTTGCCTAGCTAGTCACTCGTTCTAGTACTTATTGTGTATATAGTTTTATAGTTGTAGTTTATACTTTTATTAATCTTTTGTTAACATAGTTAGTGTACATACTTCAGAGGGTTGGAGATTAGCCCCTTCCCCTCTCCTGGTGCCCAGGCCCATGCCTGGTTCACTGGGCTTCAAACCGTCCTCGGCCTGCCGGCGGCCGATGCCAACGGGAGACCCCCACGACTCCTGCCTGAAGTGCCTCGGGGGGAATCCCATCTTACAGATAAGTGCCGGATTTGCAAGTCGTTTAAGCTGCGGACAAAAAAGGAGCGGGACTTTCATCTTAAGCAGCTCCTAATGGAGGCGGCCCTCACTCCTCCGTCTTCGGCACCGAGTGCCGCACAGTCCGCACCGGGGAGAAGTGCCTCGTCGGCACTGGAGAGCATCGGCACTGCCAAGATGCCCCGGCACCAGCCGTCACCGGCCCAGAAGCCATCCTGGCACCGCTCCCTCTCCCCGCGTGCCAAGAAGGTCAAAGCTCCTGCAGCTCCAATATCTGCACTGCAGTCTGAGCCTCAGCCAAAACTGAGTCGCCCGGCACCAACAACTGCCACGGCACCGACAATCTCGGCACCGTTGATTCCAGCCATGCAAGAGCCTTCGAGTCTGGTGCATGACAGCTCCCCGGCACACGCCTCGGTAGAGCTTATTGTTCCCACCACGCCAGAGACCTTTTCGACGGCGAGGGAACTCGTTGCTCTAACGGAGCCCACCCTGCCTCAACCCCCGGCACCGCCGGTATGGGTTGTTGCATCAACAGGGAAGCCTGCCGTGGTCAGGCCACCTTCTATCGACGCCGCAGGCAGGCACCGCTTGAGATCGAGGTCTCGCCAGCATTTCCGATCTCGCTGCCAGTCCCGATCTAGGCGCCGCTCGCAGTCCTGGTACCAATCTCCTTCTCGGTACCGGTCGTACTCGCGGCACTGCTCATGATCCCGCTCTCCGGACCGATACTCCAGACAGTGGTCCAGCTCCCGGCACCGTTCACCATAGAGCTTCATGGTCGACCTCCCGGCACCACGCTGGTCGCAGGTCCTGGTCAACCTCTCGGCACCGGTACGACTCCCGGTACCGCTCTCCGGTGCGGCACGACGCACGGTACCCTGCACACAGGGCTCCTCCTCACGTGCTCTCTGCTCCACCATGGCCATCACGGCACCCATCTGAGTCTTCGCACGCTGATAGCGCCGCATATGGGGATTCAGAACCACAGAGCCGTGTCCTCCAGGACGCTCAGGGCATGGAACAAGCACCACAGTGGTCCTTCTGGACGCCTTGGGCATATCACCAGGCCCAAGGCGAACCCACGGTTCCATCTCTTTCCACCCCGTCGGAACATCGTGCACCAGAGGCCACTGTTAGCCGCCCTCCTCCAGTGGGTACAGACGATTCGGCTCTTGCGCCGGACCCCCAGGTGTTCCCGGACCCTGATGTTCCTCCAGAACAGGAGTCACTAAATGAGCCAACCGTGCCGGGTCTCTCATCCTCCTCTTCACCAGACAAGGCAGTAGCCGGTACTTCTACATTGGGCCCGCCCCCAGTCGACCTCAGAGCCCACCAAGACCTTCTCTGGCGTATTGCCTTAAATATCAACCTCCAGGTGGAGGAGGTCCCGGAGATAGAAGACCCGGTCATAGACATACTGTCAGCAGATGCCCCAACTCGCGTGGCTCTGCCATTCATCCGGTCCATCCAGGCCAAAGCGGATACCATTTGGCAATCTCCAGCGACTATCCCTCCCACAGCCAGAGGCGTGGAAAGGAAATACATGGTACCCTCTAAAGGGTACGAATATTTATATACCCATCCTCCTCCATGCTCTTCGCTCATTCAATCTGTGAATGAGCGAGAGCGTCATGGCCAACCAGCCCATGCCCCAAAATCGCGGGAGGCTAGACGGATGGATCTATTGGGGCGTAAAGTCTACTCCGCCGGAGGCCTCCAACTGCGGGTGGCTAACCAACAGGCCCTGCTCAGCAAGTATAATTATAATACCTGGCAATCGGTGGGTAAGTTCGCTGAACTGGTCCCACAGGACTCCCGCCCAGAATTCCAGACCCTTCTGGAGGAAGGGAAGAAAGTGGCACGGACTTCCCTGCAGGCCTCACTCGACGCTGCTGATTTGGTGGCCAGAACCGTGGCCTTGGGGATTACAATGCGGAGAATATCGTGGTTGCATGTCTCAGGTCTACCTCCCGAACTACAACATGCTATTCAGGACCTTCCGTTTGATGGACAGGGCCTTTTCTCTCAGAAAACGGACCCGAGACTCCAGAGTCTCAAAGACAATCGTGTCATCATGCGTTCCCTCGGGATGCATACTCCGCAAACCCAACGGAGGTCTTTCCGTACCCAGCCTCAGCACCCTTACCCCCCCATCCAGGCCAAGACAAGACTTTAGCAGGAGGCGTGGTCGTGGGAACCGCAGACAGCAACCGGGTTCCCAAGGGGGCCAGAATAACGGTCCCGCCAAACCATCAGCAGGACCAAAACCGAACTTTTGAAGGTGCGCCCGGGAGCAGAGCACCGGTCCTTCCCCAGGATCCCTTTCAGTTCTCCAACCACCTTTCCTCCTTCCTCCCTGCGTGGGCCCAATTAACCTCAGATCATTGGGTCCTACGCACGGTGGAATTTGGATACCACCTCCAATTTATTTCGCTCCCTCCCTATCCCTCTTCAGGGACCCCTCTCACGAGCAATTCCTCTGGCAAGAGATTCGTACACTCCTTTCCATGGGAGCTATAGAGGAGGTGCCGGAGGAGTTCAGGGGCAAGGGATTTTACTCCCGATATTTCCTAATCCCCAAGGCAAAAGGAGGTCTCCGACCCATCCTGGACCTGCGCGGTCTCAACATCTTTCTGAAGAAGTTGAAGTTCCGCATGGTGTCCCTGGGGACCATCATCCCATCCTTGGATCCCGGAGACTGGTACGCTGCTCTCGGCATGAAGGATGCATACTTTCACATCACCATTTACCCTCCGCACAGACGGTACCTATGGTTTATGGTGCACTATCAACATTTTCAATTTGCAGTCCTTCCGTTCGACCTCTCCACCGTGGTTGGGCCTGATGATCAATCTAGAGAAGTCTACTCTAGTGCCCACTCAAAGAATAGAATTCATTGGGGCCATTCTAGACTCCAAACTCGCAACAGCCTGCCTTCCGCTACCCCGGTTTCGGACACTAGTTTCGGTCATAGAAAGCCTTCAAACTTTCCCGACGACCTCGGCCCGTACCTGCCTCAGCCTTCTCGGTCACATGGCTGCGTGCACTTTTGTAACCAAGCACGCCAAACTACGCCTGCGTCCCCTTCAAACCTGGCTTGCCTCAGTTTACCGCCCAGGCAGGGATGCCATGGATATGGTCATCACCGTTCCTCAAAGCGTCTTAGGCTCGCTCAACTGGTGGCTAACACCTTCCCTGGTGTGTGCAGGAATGCCATTCCAACCGAGACAGCCCTCAGTATCCCTAACGACGGACGTGTCGTCTCTCGGCTGGGGGGCACACTTAGGCCATCGTCAAACACAAGGCCTCTGGTCATCTCAAGAGCTAGTGTTGCACATAAATGTCCGGGAGCTGAGAGCAGTCCGCCTTGCCTGCCAGACGTTCCAACATCATCTACAGGGCCATTGTGTTCTAGTACTCACGGACAACACAACAGCAATGCACTACATAAACAAGCAGGGAGGGACTTGATCCTCCCCCCTTTGTCAGGAGGCGATCCAACTGTGGGAATTTTGCATAGCCCACTCTATAGACCTTGTAGCGTCCTTCCTCCCAGGGATCTGGAACACTCTGGCAGACCATCTCAGCAGATCCTTTCTCTCCCACGAGTGGTTGCTTCGCCCGGACATTGTACATTCCATCTTCCAGAAGTGGGGCTTTCCCCACATAGACCTCTTCTCTTCCTGCAACAACAGGAAGTGTCAGAGTTCTGCTCCTTCCAGGGTCTCGCCTCGGGCTCAATATTGGACGCCTTCCTAATCTCTTGGGCGAACCACCTGCTTTATGCCTTTCCACCCTTCCTGATGGTGCACAGGGTTCTCGTAAAGCTTCGCAGGGACAGGGCTCGACTGATCCTGATCGCCCTTGCGTGGCCCCGGCAACACTGGTACACCACGTTGCTGGACCACTCGATAGCCAACCCCATCCCCCTGCACCTTCATCAGGATCTGATAACTCAGGACCACAGCAGGCTTCTCCACCCAGACCTGCAATCCCTCCATCTAACGTCGTGGCTCCTGCCTGGTTAACCCAATCGGAATTAAGGTGCTGTGCCCCGGTGCAAGAGATACTCCTGGGTAGCAGGAAACCTTCTACTCGGTCTACTTACTTAGCCAAGTGGAAACCGTTTTCTTGCTGGTGTCAAACGCGGGATGTCGCACCTACAGAGGGTCCCATCCCCACTATTTTAGACTACCTCTGGTATCTTAAACAACAAGGCCTCGCTATCTCATCCTTGCAGGGCACTTAGCGGCTATTTCTACTTTCCACCCCGGAGAAGGTGCTTACTCCATCTTCTCCCACCCTATGGTCTCGAGGTTCCTCAAAGGCTTGGAGTGTCTGTTTCCCCTGGTACGACGCCCCGCCCCTTCCTGGGACCTCAATTTAGTTCTGACAAGACTTACGTTCCCCCCCGTTCGAGCCATTGGCAACCTGCTCACTCCTGTATTTATCATGGAAAACAGCCTTCCTTGTAGCCATTACATCAGCTAGGAGAGTCTCTGAGCTCCGGGCTCTGATGGTGGACCCACCATACACAGTGTTCCACAAGGACAAGGTGCAGCTACGCCTACATCCGGCATTCCTCCCTAAAGTAGTCTCGGCCTTTCATCTCAACCGGGACATATTCCTCCCGGTCTTCCCCAAACCGCATACATCTCGTAGGGAGCAGCAGTTACATTCGCTCGATGTCCATCGGGCGCTCGCCTTCTATATTGACCGTATGAGGCCCTTCCGCAAAACGCCCCAACTCTTTGTTGCAGTGGCAGACTGGATGAAAGGCCAGCCCGTCTCTTCACAGAGGATCTCGTCCTGGATAACAGCGTGCATCCGGGCTTGCTACGATCTAGCTCATGCCTCTCCGGGTCATATTACGGCACATTCTACCAGGGCCCAGGCCTCGTCAGCCGCCTTCTTAGCTCGGGTACCTATTCAGGAGATATGTTGAGCAGCTACATGGTCTTTGGTACACACCTTTACTTCCCATTATGCCCTGGTCCAACAATCCAGAGACGATGCAGGCTTCGGCTTAGCAGTTTTGCATTCTGCAGTTTCTCACTCCGACCCCACCGCCTAGGTAAGGCTTGGGATTCACCTAATTGGAATGGATATGAGCAAGCACTCGAAGAAGAAAAGACGGTTACTTACCTTTGTAACTGTTGTTCTTCGAGATGTGTTGCTCATATCCATTCCAAAACCCGCCCTCCTTCCCCACTGTCGGAGTAGCCGGCAAGAAGGAACTGAGGAGCGGACGGGTCGGCAGGGGTATATATTCGATGCCATAACGGCGCCATGCCAGGGGGCGCCCAACCGAACCACCGGGTGTTGCTAGGGTAAAAATTTTCCGACTAACGTGCACGCAGCGCATGCACACCTAACTGGAATGGATATGAGCAACACATCTCGAAGAACAACAGTTACAAAAGTAAGTAACTATCTTTTTTGGAAGTTACAGCTTGAAATCCCAGACTTCTTGATGTAAGGGCAGATCCAGATGCAGTCAAAATTCCAGGCTACATCTGTCCCATGTTTAGTGCAAATAGCAGGGATGGCAGATCAGACACTTCTTACCATGAGGGCTGAAGAATTGTAGCTGTTCGTAGGTGTGACCGTCAGACTGATAGTGGGGCTGTGTATTCAAGCGCTTCAGGCCATTGATGATCTTCCAGTGTGACATGGAGAGCTCATCCCCAGGATATGCTTATTGCTTGTGTGTCTGCATGTGTCATCCAATCATTAAATTACAGACTTTGGAATGGAGATTTGTTTGGGGTCAGAGGAGTTTCCTTAATGGGCAGTTCCTCAGATTTGGGTTGTAGAGCTAACTCTTAATATACTGTGCCAGTCATTTATTATTTCTTTCAAAAATTGTAAATATTGCCCTTTTGGGAATTTTACATCTGCAGTTCAAGTACTAGACTAGATAGCTATTGGTTACAGAAAACTAATCCAGGTGAAACACCCACGTGCCCAGCACTGGTGTGGTTACGAAAATAGTTCCACTTAATATACTCTTGTTGTGGGATGTGCAGAGTTTCTGTCCTGATTCACTGAGAAATCATTGCTCTAGGATGTTACTAAATAGTATTTCACTAGAGGCACTTAGAAAAGCTATGAAAGTAGCTGACCTTTCAGTCTGTTTATTAAAGCTTCACAGTTCCTATTTCAGAGTGGGTGATAGAATAATAACAGAAAGGAAAGTACAGCTGTATCAAGAGAACTTAATAAATACATAATTTTTAGAAATACATTGAAGGCCCACTGGCCCTTTTCAGTTGTTCTACTTCCGTTTAAGGGGAGGGTCAGTGTGGAGGAGACCCCAGCTGCCATTATGAAAATCTGGTAAGCAGGATAGAGTTCATATAATGCCCTTTTCTTCACTAAGTCACTGTACATTATTGCACAGGTCTTTTGGGATTACTGCTTTAGCAATCCTCATAAACACCTCATGATATGCAATACACAGTTCATTAAATATCACTTTTCTCACCATTATCTACATTAGCCTCTGTGAGCATGCAAATGTGCACAGTAAATAATTGTGCAGCACAGATCAGAGTTCCTGCCCCAAAGAGTGTACATTCTAAAGCAAGAGTGTGATGCAGGGCTCCCCAGAGGATTCAGGGGGCCTGGGGCAAAGCAGTTTTGGGAGCCCCTTCCATAAAAAAAAGTTGCAGTACTATACAATACTGTATTCTTGTGGGGGCCCCTGCGGGGCCTGGGGCAAATTGCCCCACTTCTCCCTCTCCCCCCCCCCCCCAACGAGCGGCCCTGATGTGATGTAGTTGATAGAGCAGAAAACTGAATCAGGAGAGGTGAATTATATTGCTTGTTCTACCACTGACTTGCTCTGTAGCCTTGGGCAAGTCGCTTTAACTCTCTGTACTTCATTTTCTCCTTCGTAAAATGAGGAGGATGATACATACTTCACAGGCAACATAATTAATGATCTATGCTTTTAGATTCTTGGACAGAAGTGATGTACAAGTGCAAAGTCTTGTTTATTAATAAAGTCATTGCAAAACATCATACATGGATTGGGTGTGGATGTGAAATCAAATGTATGTGGAAGAAATGCTTCAGAGTACCATACATTTACTACAGTTCTCTGAGGGTGGGGAGGAGGTAGGTAATGGGGGTTAGTAGGCTGTTCAGGCATATGGGACAGCGTGAAGTTTGGAGCTAGTGAAGGGAACAATGGAAGTAGTTGAGAGACAAGCTCAGGCAGACCATTTATAGACCAATATCTGCATTTCACAGCAGTGCAGCAGGTGGCTGATAGAACAACTGTTTTACCTCATGGAGCAGTTAAAATGTCATTTTCAAATCTGTCACCTGGTTTATATGTGGCACGTAGCATTTCCCACAGCATATTTATTTTGCTGGGCTAGGTAAAATGAGGGTAACTGTCTTCTAACTGAAGTTCCTGAGTGTGGTCTCCTCAGCATGAGTCAGACTATGTGTGTTTATATTATGTCTTTGGAAGGGGAATAGGGCCGTGAGGTCCTTTTTCCTTTAGCTCCCCTTCATCATCCCTCTCTACTTTTCTCTGGAGCCTGTAAACCCTGTAGTGAGTATGTGGCCAGAGTGGAGGCTCCCACAAGCAATGCGAGGTGATCTGTGAGGGTAGAGCATGTTGTTTCCACAGCACTTCCAGCTTCTGCTGGCCTTGTCTCTGGCTTCCTTCTCCCTAGCCTCATTGCTCCTTCATCATAGTGTGTTGCAGTGCCCGTAGACTACTTTCCTTAACCCAGGTTTGCATGTGACTGGACCATGCAAGTCATCCATATGTATTATCTGTTTCTTGTATTTCATCCATCTGATGGCTGTTTCCTCTCCATGTCCTCAGTGAACAGGGCCTGTATGAGATCAGCACGTTGCCAACAGGAGTGTCTCGGTAAGTGGATTTATTTATTTATTAGCACCTTGGTTGCTATTGAGTAATGTAATGACATTCAGTCTTTCGAAGGTCTAATCTCCACTGGGATTTTGGTGATGCAGAGGATGGCTCTGGCAGGGATGTTGTTTCTCCCATGCCACCTTATGTGTAAGATGGCTCTGAAGGGGGGATTCTGGCCCCTGGCATAACTGGTACATCAGGCTGCAGTGATGTGGTTAATTCTGAGCAGCATGGAAATTGTTAGGAATCTATTGTTGGTGTGAGTGAAAATGAATTTATGCAGGTTATTATTGTGTTCAACTTCCAATGGTGTAGTGGAATAGATAAAGTGGCCTTGATTGATTAGTCCATACTCTAGGTCACTATAAACTCTTGGCTAGCACTGGGCTAGTAACAGAATGTGTTCCTGGGAGTCACAGCAGTGTAACAGAGGGGCATACTAACGGCTAGAGCCCTGCAAATATCCGCTTTATATCCACTGATCATTTTTGTGGATCGCATATCAGATGTAGATACAAATTTTGTATCCATGTAGGGCTCTACTAATGGCCTAAGGAGCCTTGGTACAACAGGATCCAGCTTTTTAACAGGCTGCTAGTAGCTGACTAGCTATAGCAAGGTGTTCTCACCCTTCAAAATGACTACCCCTTTTTATTGCTGATAGAATGTAGGTATATTTCAGCAACAGTTCCACTTGAAACTGGTATATCTGGTAGCAGTAGGTGCTTATTTGCAGAGAATACTTTTTAGTACTTCTAATCCTAAACAGGAGGAGATGCAATGGGTGCAGAAGACACTAGTCCACATTTCCAGTGATCTGTGATCACAACTCTGTGCTAAGGAAATGAAACTTATTCCATACACAGCCTTCCTACCAATAAAACCTTCTAGGTAGTCCAGAACAGGAACAAGGCACTCCATGGCTCGTTGTATCACATTGGCCAAGCTTATTGCCAGTCCAGAAATGCCTGCAAAAGCCATGAGAACAGTCCTGATGCTACATTCTAGATCCTCTACATGGAAGAATTCAACAAATCCCTCAGAGCCTCTTTGGTTAGCTAACCATTCTTGTTTGTCTGTGACTAGCAGGAATCATGATCATCACAGATGTGTTTGTGTGTGGATGCAATTCTCTTGGCTTATGCTTTTCAGGTGTTTTGCAACAAAAGTACTGAAAGAAACAAAGGTCACAATTCTACCTGTTTGTTATTCCATCACTGAAAATGTGGGTTGTAACTTCAAACACTGACTTTAGATCATCCTAATTCTTGATGTCTAGCTTCTGAAGTATCCCTGGGAGGCTTCCCCCTCCCGGTTCCTGCCTGCCCACTTCTTGTTAGGATTCTGGTATTTTCTGGTTAGACAGAGATTTAGGTGCATTAGGATGGTAATACTTTATGCCTCTAAACTGATCTCTGAATATTATTTATAATCTGACCTGCCAGCAGTGGAGCAAAGACAGCTGTTCTGTCGTCTTTACTTATATTAGGTTTATCTGTCTAGTTCTACTTTTCATTAATTTTTATCCTTTTCCTGGTCAAAGCTGTGATATCCTGTGACCTAATAGGAAAGCCAGACAGATAACTTCTATTTTCCACTGACAAATGAATGCATGGTGGCTATATTGTATAGCTAAAGAAGTGATGGAAAAATTTTAGGTATGAAATTTGACTTGCTTTAAAATAATGAAAATATGAACAGAGAACAGTCTTGTGGAATTTAAGGCACTGGTTTAGTAAAAGACTTACGCACATGCTTAACTTTAAGCCATATGAGTTGAAGCATTTTGCGTGATCAAGGCCTAAAATGTTACTACTTCAATACATTTTAAAACAAAAGCTGATAATCTCATATATTTAACTAGCTAAATGCTTTTAGTGTCCCCTGCTTTATTTGCTTCAGAGTTACTTCCCAGATTTTTCTGCCTATCAATAATACAAAAATGTGTAGGGCATGAAGAGGCACTCTATAGACTTGAAGGTTTTCATTTTGGCTCCATCTAAAAACTTGAAAAACATTTATTTTCTAAACACAAAAGGACAAAATCATTGACCAGCAGGAAGGGGGAAGTGACACACTGCTAGGAAGATTTTACTTTTATTCTTCAGAATTTGTATCTTTTGTATTAATTTGGGGATTCTGTTTGTATGTGCAGTAGGATACAAATGCCAGTTCTTGTAGGACTTGAAAGTCATGCTGTAGATAATCCAGAAGCAGTTTTCCTTAGATGTGCAGTAACATCTAAGGTTCAATCTAAGACCTCAGAACTGCAATAGCTTGGTCATTCTTAATATACCAGAACCTCTCCCAGTTCCTTTGCTACGTCCTTTTAGTTGAGTTTCCTTTTGGGGTTGAATACTTTGTAAAAATCTCATGTTGTGCTGCATTGTGGGAGGATATAATGGCTAGAATTTTTAAGTTGTGGCTAGTAATTTTGGCTACCTCTGTTTCTGGGTGCCCAACCAGAGAGATCTTAGAGAGGGTAGATTTTCTAAAGGTCGTGAGCACCTACCTTCTAAACCCTGGCCTTTTTAACTCATCTCCTATTGGTCACGTGAAAGTGGAGGCACCCAGCATCATTAGATGTTTTTGTAAATCTTGGCCTGTTTCTACAGGAGGTATAATTGCATTTAAATGCAGTCCCACATTATCTGCTGACATCTGCACTATTAACCCTTGAAATTGGAGTATTTAATAAAAACCCAGGTATACACACGGTATACGTTTTCTGCTTACTCTCTTCAATCTGTAACTTTTCTGCAATAGGGTTCATTTGATTCCTGGCTTCATTGACTCAAAACAAGCAGACTGGATGTTTGAACAACTCCTCCAAGAGATCCCCTGGAGGCAGAGAACTCACCTCAGGCAGGGTAAATGTGCAGTATTTCTTTATATAATTGCCTTGACTCCTATGTCAAAATCCTTCCCCTTGTTTTCATTTCCTATCACCTTGACTGTTAGAACTCCCTTGTCTCTTCCCTCCCAAGTCTCAGTTTTCCAGGCTCATGTATAGAGGGTGCTGCTTCGGCTCAGTTTTTACATATCGAAAGAGGCATGTCCGCATCATCCTATCCTCAAACAACTCTGTGATATCCCATTAATTCCAGATCAAAGTGAAAATTCCCCTCCTAGAACGGCTCTGCTCTGTCCCTTCAAACATTCTCACCACTGATGTTGCTAGAGTCTTCTCCTCTGCATTCCCTGCTTTTTTCTTTCTCTTCACACATCATCTCTCATTTAGAGTCTCAGCTGTAAATAATTCTCTTCTCCCTTGTCTTTGCCTACTACATTTTCTTTTTCTGCTTCTATTCTATTTTATTTAATTCTGTAAAGCATATTGGTTGCAATTTGTTAGACTGAAGAACACAGTCTTACTTTAGACTGAGACACTTATGTGTTCAGTAAGCATGTGAAATGCCTGCTATTCCAGTTGTGTTCACTGGGAGGCACCTGTGCTATTTCTTAGCTGCTATTACTCAGCGCTGGGCATAAGGTTATATTATTATTAACTGGTATAGAACAGGCCCAGAGAACCCTTGTCCTAGTCCTGCCAAGAAAGCCATTGGTCCTAAACAAACCTGTTCAAAGCCTGCATTTCTTCTTTGAGTGCTTGCTCATGTCCATTCCATATTAGGTGTGCGTGATCACCATATGCACTGGTTCCAGAAGTTTTTCCCTCAGCAGTATCCGTAGGGGACCGGCTCTGGTGCCCCTGGAATGGCGCGATTATAAGGGGCACCACCAGCTCCCCCAACCCTCAGTTCCTTCTTGTTGCCAGTGATGGTGCTGGAACTTCTGCTGGTTCGGCTGCCATTGTTTTGTTCTCAGTTCTTGCGAAATTTGAAAACCTGTAATATAGTTAGTAGTTCTTAGTTACCCTTAGTAGTAGTTCTCAACTCTTCCTTAGTCCTGAATGGGATTCATCCAGGGGATGGAGCATGCCCTGGTCCCAGGCTTTAAGCCCTGCGATCGCTGCAAACAGCCTATGCTCATCAGTGATCCACATACCAGCTACCTAAGGTGCTTAGGCGAAGGGCACGTAAGTGACAAGTGCTGTATCTGCAAGTCCTTCAAACCTAAGACGAAGGAGCATGATGTCAGTCTGAAAGCACTCCTGATGGAGTAGGCACTCACTCCGGCACCAGAGCACCAGTCCAACTCCGCACTGAGCACCGCGGCATCCGTACACAGTGCTCCACCAGCACCGTCCGCGAGTCGGCACCAATTCCCCCTCCGCAGCTTCTGTGAAGAAGCCAAAAAAGATTGTGAGGGGAAGATCTCCTATCTCCCTAAAGGGAAAGGAGAGGACTAGGGGTGAGCCACGACCTGTGTCGGGCAGCTCAACACTCCCATTGGGAACTTGGGCCTCAGGTTGAGCGGTGCAGCCCATCCCGTACTTCGCTTGTGACTCCAGATAGCGGTGCAGGCCCAGGCCAGCTTCAGGTGCTGTTGACACCTGAAGTCCTTCAAACAGCTCAGGTGATCCTGACCCTCGCAGTGCTGCCCACACCAGCTCCAGCAGTACCTCGGTCTTCGGGAAAACCTGCATTGGGACCTATATGTGTGGCCCCGCCTCAGTGGCACCGTTCCCCATCGAGAGGGACGTCCTGCTATCACTCGTCCACCTGAAACCGTCATGCCTCAGGACTAGCGGGGCAGGCTCAGCAGAGCCCTCTTTGGTCCCGCACTAGGGGCACCAATTTAGGGACTCAAGGCGCACCTCACTAGTGGAATGGCGCAGATCCTCTGAGACATGCGCCACCCAGCAAGAACTCCAGGACCAGCCCCCACCTTCTCCAAGGTCCTGATACCAATCCTGGGACCGATCAGATACCAGAGACCGCCGATTGCTGGGCCGTCTGCCCATCTCCAAGAAGGAGATTGCCCTACTCAGGACGATTCTCCTGGCAACCGACCCGTAGTAGCTTCTGGTCGACGTCCCGGTACTAGTCAAGTAGCGTGAGGCATGGATCGCCGGGTATCCGATGCAGTTCCGCCTTACGCCGTCAGTCCCCGAGAGCCAGACCAAGACAGTCTCATTTGGACAGGTCAGCTTCAGGCCACAGCAGCCAGCACCAGTCGGACAAGAGCCACCACTCAGCCTGATCCTGGTCACCCGGTACCGACCGCTACGCTGGTAACTCTGGCTCGGAACAAAGGTCTCTGACTGCAGGGCAAGTCCCGGTACCGATGATGCAGACTACATTATCAGCAGTGAAACTAGCCCGATGGCCCCAAGAGCAGTGGCCGGTGCCATGGTACCCGACACAACTTTCCCAGGCTGCCCGATCAGTTTCGGGAGCCTCAGAAAGGCCAGCAGCCTTGGTATCCTAGCCCTTTCTGGTGCTCGAGGTAAGACCCTGCAGGTTCAGGAGAACCCAGGGGAACAAGCTGCTGGACCACCAGTGGACGTGGATGTTCCTGTGGCACTGGCATCGTCCTCATCGTTGCCGGACAAGGCTGTCATGGGGTCCCCTCACCCAGTGCCTTCAGGATGATGCCAGGGCTCACCAGGAACTTTTGAAGAGGGTCACTTCTAATCTGGGGCTTCAGGCAGAGGAATTAGAGAGTCCAAGGGCTGTTCCGTGTGATGTCCTTGTCTCCCGCAAGGTGGCCCTACCCCTTCATTAAGGAGTCTCCAAAACCACTAATGCCCTGTGGCAGACCCCCACTTCCCTGACCCCATCTTTGAAAGGGCCAAACTTAAGTACTTTGTGCCAGCCAAAGGGCATGAGTACTTATATTCCCATTCTGCCCCCAGTTGCCTTGTGGTCGAGGCGGTTAACCACAAGGCGAGGCAGGGATAACCTGGGACCACCCCCAAAAATAAAGACTTGAGAAGGATGGATCTTTTCGGACATAAAGTTTATTTGTCTTCCAGCCTTCAGTTGAGAGTAGCCAACCACCATGCCCTCCCTGGCCAACATGACTTCAATATGTGGCAAGCCATGGCCAAGTTCAAAAGGTTGCTCCCTGACGCTTCCAAGGAGGAGTTCGGAGCAATCTTCGATGAGGGTATAACTGCAGCTAGGGTGGCCCTCCATGCGGCATCTGATGCTGCTGCCTGCAGCACGGCTTCCAGTATCTCCATGCGGTGAGTCTCTTGGCTGCTTCTCTCTGGGTTGTCCCCGAAGACCCAGCAGTCAATGCTGTATTGCCCTTCGACAGCAGGCCCCTATTTGCGGAGCAAACAGACAGCAAGTTGCATGGCCTCAAGGACTCCCACACCACCCTAAAAACCCTGGGTCTCTACACCCCAGCCCCGGCGCATAAGTGGTTCAAACTGCAGCGGGGCCAGGGAGTCTGCCTCGACAGGACCAGCCCCATAAATGAGCCAAGGGTTACAAGTGCCGCCTGAGCCACCTGCCATCAACCTCTGCCCAGTCGGGCTTGACCTGTAATAAGCAGGGAGCCAAACAGTTGTTTTGAGTGTGCGGTGAGGGTGGCCTACCAGACTCTTCCCCGGATCCATCTTTCCCAGTGCTCTCCAACCGCCTTTCTCCTTTCCTTCCAGCTTGGACTGCTATAACTTCGGACCGCTGGGTCCTCAACACAGTGGAATGGGATTATACCCTCCAGTTCCTTTCTATCCCCCTTCTCCAGCCCTCTTCAGGGAACCCTCTCATGCAAGTCTCCTCACACAGGAGGTGAAGGGGTTACTACAGCTGGATGCGGTGGAAGAAGTTCCTCTCGAGTACAGGAACAAGGGGTTCTATTCCTGGTACTTTTTAATCCCAAAGGTGGTCTGCGGTCCATCTTGGACCTGCAAGTCCTCAACAAGTACTTCCAGAAGCTAAAATTCCACATGGTCTCTCTGACTTCTATTATCCTCTCCCTGGATCCAGGAGACTGGTATGCCACCCTTGCTTGGACTCATACTTCCACATAGCGAGCTTTCAAGGACACAGACACTTCCTCTGGCTTACTGTGGGGTCCCAGTTTACAGTCCTCCTGTTGAGCCTGGCAACGGCACTGAAGGTGTTTACCAAGTGCATGTTGGTGGTAGCGGCTTACCTCAGGCTCTGGGGTATCCAGATATACCCGTACCTCAACAACTGGCTCGTCAAGGGCAGCTCCAGGTCTCAAGTTACGGTGCTTCAAGCCATGTGCCGCTCTCTGGGCCTGCTGGTGAATGCCAAAAAATCAACATTTGTGCCAGTGCACAGGATAAAGTTCATCGGAGCGGTCCTCGACAATACCTGCACCAAGGCGTTCCTGCTGCTGGAAAGGTCCACATGATGATGAACCTCATTGCGGAAGTCTCCGCATTCCCTCTGACTACAGCCAGGGTCTGTCTGCACCTGCTGGGCCACATGGCAGCATGTACTTATGTGGTCTGCCATGCCAGGCTCCGGATGTGGCCCCTGCAACAATGGCTGGTGACAGTCTATTCCCAGTCCTGAGACCCCCCTGGAGAAGATCGTTACCATTCCCCAGGCAATACTTACCTTACTGCAATGGTGGACTGACCGGACACTCCTGGAAGGGGTTCCATTCAACAACCCTCCTCGCTCCATCAAGTTGGTGTCAAACGCCTCGACTGGGGGCATATCTCAGCAACTTTCAGACACAGGATGTGGTCCCCAGAGGAGACACAGTTACGCATAAATGTCAAAGAGCTCCAAGCAGTCCAGCTGGCATGCACAGTCTTCTTGCCCCACCTGTCGGGCAGGGTGGTACAAATCCTGACGGACAACACAGCCTTGATGTTCTACATCAACAGATAAGGGGGAGCGCACTCGTCAGCTCTCTGTCAGGAGGCACTCCATCTGTGGGACTTCTGCATCAGCCTTGAAATCCAACTGGAAGCTTATTGCCTTCCCGGCATCAGGAATACACTCGCAGACCAGCTCAGCAGAGACTTCTCCTCTCACCACGAGCGTTCACTCCATACAGAGGTAGCCTGCATGATATTCCAAAGGTGGGGAACTCCCCAAGTGGACTGTTTGCTACCAAACAGAACAGGAAATGCTACCAGTTTTGTTCTCAACAGGGTCTGAGCAAAGCGTCCCTCTCCAATGCCTTCATCCTGTTGTGGTCAGGAAGCCTTATGTACGCATTCCCTCCAGTTCCATTCATCAGCAGGGCCCTGGCAAAGATCTAGCGAAACCAGGCACGGGTCATCATGATCGGCCCAATGTGGCCTCGCCAGCATTAGTTTGGCATGCTCATGAGCCTGTCAGCGGCCCCTCCCTGGCCCCTTCCCAACCGACTGGACCTGCTATCATAGGACCACGGTCGGCTCTTACATCCTGACCTCGGATCCCTCCACCTCTCGACGTGGATGCTGCAGGGCTGAACCTGGAGGAGCGGACCTGTTCGGAAGGAGTCCAACAGGTTCTTCTGGAAAGTAGGAAGCCCTCAACTAGACTGACTTACCTGCCCAAGTGGATGAGGTTTTCCTGCTGGCCGTCCGAACAGGCATCTCTCCCTTGCTTTCCTCCATACAGGCTGTCCTGGACTACTTGCTCTATTTGAGGAACCAAGGCCTGGCACACTTCCATTAGAGTGCATCTTGTGGCCATCTCCGCTTTTCACCCACCGATCCAAGGACAGATGGTGTTTTCCCATGACATGATGGTCAGATTCTTGAGAGGGCTGGAGAGACTCTTCCTGAGGTGTGGGCTCTCGTCATGCAGTGGGATTTTAGCTTGGTCCTCTCTAGGCTCACTGGCCCGCCCTTTAAATCTCTGGGTTCCTGGTCCCTTTCTCATCTGTCATGGAAGGTCAGGTTCCTGGTGGTACTGGTTCAGCCCAGCTGCAGACAACTTACATTGTACCTCAGCAATGCTCCACCTTCCCATTGCTCCATCCTTTTCAGTAGACATTCCCTAAAACTGATGCAGATGTTTTGGGCATCATTTAAACTAACAGAAAGCAAAGCAACCAAGAGCTACAGGTGAAGCTTCAAGTTAGCCTCACTATCCCTTAGGGGGGAGGGATAGCTCAGTGACCTTGTCTAAACTTGGCTAAACCCAGGCCAATCCTTGAGGGGGCCATTTGGGAATTTAGTTGGGGATTGGTCCTGCTTTGAGCAGGGGGTTGGACTAGATGATCTCCTGAGGTCCCTTCCAACCCTAATAATCTATGATTCTATGATCCATACCTCACCCCAATGTGCCTACCTGTTGTAGCCCAGAAAATGAGAAATTTTGTGTGATTCTGAGACCTCTGCAAGGCATGGACCCCACACAGAGAGACGATTAGAATTTCAGGCCTGTTTCTGAATTTACTTGCTTCATTGGGTACCATTTAGACTCTTCATGGAGGGGTGAGCACTTTATAGGGGTCACCTTTTAATTTTGGGTGAGAAGGCTAGTGCTTCTTGATCATCACTTGCAAAAAGCTTCTCGAGAGTCTTGCACTTTCACCTCCTCACTTCCTAGCCAGTTGATACCTGATTTGTAAAGTTTTCCTATTGTTCTTTCTTTAGATCTATCTTACATGGAGCCCAGACTTACTTCCTGGTATGGGGAACTTCCTTACACTTACTCCAGGTTAACAATGCAGCCAAATCCTAATGTACGTATTAATTTATGATGGCTTTTTCTTTGTAGATTGCAGTAATAACTTTTTTAAAGTTTTTTAAAAGATAGGCAAACATTTGCACTGTGGATCCCATCTGATTCCTGATTACCAAAGTAGGTCAATGGTGTATATGCCTGCTTTATGGAATTTCATTATTTGTGGATTTATTCAGACTTATAATTTATCACTTTGATGAGGAGCCTTTTCTGGTGGTAGGGTATTAGCAATCGCTACTCCTAAATTCTATTCCAGGTTCTTCTTCTGACCAAGTTCTGACCTTGGGCATGTCTCTTAACCATTCTGTATGCCTCAGAGACAATATAATGTTCTTTATGATAATAAACTCCCTTTAAGAAACTTTAAAAATAAACACTTCTTGATTCTTCTTTAGGCAGCATTCAGGCATATTCTCGCTACGTGTCTGAGTGTAATCAGATTAGTACACATGACCTGTCTGTTTAGCAAGATCAGATTGTACCGTATAATTTCCCACGCCATTTTGCTATTTTTGAAGGGTCAGAAACATTGCAAAGTGACTTTGTTGACTTTTTGTTCATGCTCAGTCACACTCTGTCAACATTGTTGTCCATTTGGACTGTGTCCAGACGTTTCTTTGTTTGAAATTTCCATGGCAATAGATTCCCCTGTGTTAAGCCATAAATTAAGAATAACTAGTGAGAACTAGGTTACATGAGAGAGGGCTTCTGTCGAGTCCCAGATATCTTCACTGCTGCCAAGGAAAGATACATCCCAACAAAGCAGAATTTGAGGGAAATGGGATTTTGCACACAGTGCTTGAGTAAACAATCTGAGATGGAAGGGTCTGGCAGTCATGATAATGCTCTAGTAAAGGCTGTGTAATTTAGGATGGAAAAATACAGACAGCCCATGGATTGGGATGTATTCAGTTACATAGTGTTTTATTTAAATGTTTTCTAGAAAGAGGTGGTGGAATCTGGATGGCTCTGGAGGTTGGCAATGCCATATGGAGCCTTTCCACCTGCTGATCGGTTGTTCAAATCCAGCTCAGAATAGCTAAGCAGTGAAAGCTATTAGCAGTTGGTGGGAGGTTAGTATGAGGTTAGAGACAAGGCAAGGTGGTGGGTTAGTATGAGGAAAACTTGCCTACCACTGTGTGTGATGTACTTCTTATATGAAAAGGCAAAGACCCTCAGTCTTCAGGACTGTTAGTGATTCTCTCTCTCTCTCCCCTCCCCTTTTCTGATTCCTTTGCAGCTGGGGATTTCCCTGATGTGAAGGAATCCTCCAGTGACATAAAGTTTGCAGAGCTCTGGCAATCCCTGCCTGGCAGAATGGGACCATTACCCCAGTGTATCTTAAAGCAACCTTAGGATCCAGGTAGAGGGATAGAGGTTTAGAGCATAGCTTAGCCACATCGAAGTATCAGGCCCTGGAAGTTTGATATGTAGCAGTGTGGGGATAATAGGAACTTGAAACCCTCCCAAGTGCAATATGTGCTTATAGTTGTGTGAATCATGGTATTAGAAAAATGTTTCCTTGTAAGCAGTGAAATATTTGGTAACCTGGTAACCTTTCATAACAAGAGGACTTCAGTTACTGCTCATTTACAGTGGAGTTCCTTTTGAATCACGCATTCACATCCACATTTCTACCTGATGAGGTTGCCGATGGGAATATTGTCAGAGTGGAAATCAAAGAAATTAAGTAATGATCAAGCAGTTACTAGAAAGTGGTGCTGGTAATTCCTCGTGAGCCCTCTCCTGTCAGTTCATTTCAAATTCCTCACAAACTGTAATCCTGTAGATCCAATGGTTTTCTTTCTTTAGGCAGCCCACTTGTTAAATGTGACACTTCAATGCAATGATCTCCCTGAACTACAAGCTATTTTCATAGATAATCATTCACATGGCACCTAGGTATTGATGGTGGTGACTGAACTAGAAATACCTAGGATAGATAAGAATGCTGTGATTAGGTTCCAATGCCAGAGCCAGTAGATAAATGGACCCCTGGTGAACATGAAGGAGGCAATGTGGTCTTTTAAGTAGAGGAGGAGACTGGGAGTCGAGACTCCTGGGTTCTAGTCCGTCCTCTGCCCCGACTTGCGGTGCAACCTTGAATAAATCCATTAACCTCATGTGCCTCAATGTTTCCCTTATATAATGGGGGTAATGATTCTGACATATCTCACATTGGGGCTAGAAACTTAGTTACTGGCTAAAAGCACTAAGAGATCCTCAAATGAAAGGCATGATATAAATATGTAAAATCATTATTAAATACCCATGATGCATTGAAAGCAATTACAGTAGAATCTGTATAATTGCTATAGACACTGGTCACAGAAACGTTAACAATACAATGACTGTAGTTCATGGAGATTGAGATCCACTTATGTCTTGAATCACTTTATAACAAACTATTAGAACATTAAAATCAAAGCACAGAAGGTGAGCTAGACTCATTAAGCAGTACTATTAGAGCAGGGAATGCAGGGACACAGAATGGCAATGTTATGCCAGCACTCACCTTGTACTCCTGGTGAACAACCCTAGGCTTCATGTGCCAGTTAGCCACTGGTTCCAGAAGGGCTGACTTCCTCATGAGTTGCAAAACTGAGGTCTTGACCATTTGTGGTCATAGAAGATTGCAGTTCAGTGTTCTTTAGTCATCATCTCAGTTAGCAGCCATAATGTTTATCCCTGGGCCTTTTAAGCAGATTTCATTCTCACAGTTAACCAGGAGGGCTGTAACAGCCACAGTGCTATGAAAGGCCAGGTGGGCGTGCAAGGCAGAATAGCAGCATGGCTTTGGTGGTGAAATAGCAATGACTCAGTGCTACCATGACCACACAGAGCAGAAGGGCTGCACTTCTGCTGCACTGGAAGCATGTACTAAAAGTTTAGGAGAGGCATAGGGTCAGTTGGCTTCATGTTTATTATGCAAAAATATTGTGGGCCTTGTACCCCTTCCAGTCCTAGTGATTTTGCCTTTGCTTTGCATCTCTGATACCCTGAAACTTTTCCCCTTCTGTGCTGGTACTTTCTCCAGTGCGTCTACCTCACCTCCTGCTCTTCTCCCTATGACCACTTTGCTGTACTGATTGCAGTGGCATCCTCTGCTGACCATGCTGAAGGAGCACGTCAAAAAGGCCACCAGTCATACCTTCAACTCTCTGCTCTGCAATCTGTACCGAAACGAGAAGGACAGTGTCGACTGGCACAGTGATGATGAGCCATCATTGGGGAGAAACCCTGTCATTGCCTCCCTCAGCCTTGGTGCCACCCGAATCTTTGAGATGAGGAAGAAACCCCCACCTGTGAGTGTTTTCTTACTCTCACCCTCATTCTCATTTTCTTGGGTCTTGGGATCTAGATAGCAGTGTGAGGTTCTCATCACTAGTAATACTACATTATTGTGAAATGCAAGATCCCCAAAAGGGAAGGACACTGTATCTGCTTTCCAATGTGTTATGTCCCACTCAAAATGACTCCAAAATACACCATAATCTGTATATGGTAAATACAGAAATCACTTCACCTATCTCTGAAATGCAGCCATTCTGAATTGGAATGCAACAGCTGTTTAACTGCACAGGAACATTTCACTACAGTGAAATTACGTTTTGAGGATTCCTGCAGCCATGGTAAAGACCTTCCAAGTTAGCTAGAGTAGTGATTCTCAACCTTTCCAGTCTAGTGTACCCCTTTCAGGAGTCTGATTTGTCTTGTGCACTCCAAGTTTCACTTTACTTAAAAAATACTTGCTTACAAAAATCAGACATAAAAATACAAAAAAATGTCACAGCACACTAGTACTGAAAAATTGGTTACTTTTTTTCTCATTTTTACCATATAATTATAAAATAAATCAAATTGAATATAAATATTGTACTTACATTTCAGGTATAGTATATAGAGCAGTATAAACAAGTCATTGTCTGTATGAAATTTTAGTTTGCAATGTTGCTAGTGTTTTTTGTGTAGCCTGCTGTAAAAGTAGGCAAACATCTGGATGAATTGATGTACCCTCTGGAAAACCTCTGTGTACCCCCAGGAGTACATGTACCACTGGTTGACAACCACTGAGCTAGAGCAGCATCAGGAGAAGCCCCTGCGAGAAGTGGGCACATAAAATTAGAAGGGGGTTCTCACACACAGACTTACTGAAATACTGTTTTTGTCACCAGTTAATTGATGCCTAACTATAAGGTATGTGGGATAAAGAGCAGCTCCAGTGGATATCCAGTACATAAAAGGCCTCTTACCAATGGCCACTCCTTGGCTGTGGTGTATGAGTGAGTAGTGAGAGATAATGGACTAGGGGCGAGGAGGAGAGCAATTTAATTTATTTCTCTGTGATGCCAAACTGCCTCATCATACCTCTCAAATTAAGCAGAGTTTGAGCCAGGCATTACTTGGATGGGCACCTCCTTGGACTCCCCCTGATTCTGCAGGAAATGGTATTGATGATTAAGTAGGTAGCACTCTCCCGTCTGAGTCAAGGCTGACCCAGCTGTGTTGGGAATGCTGTGCTTTCAGAAGGGCTGACTTCCTCATGAGTTGCAAAACTGAGGTCTTGACCATTTGTGGTCATAGAAGATTCCCTAGTAAAAGTAACAGATCAGTCCGGTATCCTGAGCTGACTGTATTTTGACTTTGGGCAGTTATATTGTCCCTTCTTATTCCTCCCTCTCTCTCCTAAACTGTTATGTGCTATTATTGTGTAATGTTAAATTGCTTCTGCATTTCAATGGTGGTGGAGTGGTTTTATATAGTTTGCAAGCACTTTGGGATGGAAGTTTCTGTCTATCTGTAAAATGTTGCTGTTGGCTTTGAATACATTGATGCAGAAAGCAATGTAGAAAACTACTAAACTATCAGGAAAAACCTCTTCATGTAGCAAGTACAGGGACTGTTAGAAGTTGCACTTTAGTAGTCTGCATGGACCATTTTGTTTCAAACAGTCAAGTTCACAATTGGAGGAGTAAATTACATGAGTCACATTTCATACTAATTTTCCCCACTCGTCTCTTCCTCAGTTTTTAGTATTTCTCTGATTCCAAAACAGGTGAGTCAGTCGCATCAGTGGTCATATTAGTGTGTAATGCCCTGGTGACAGGGAAAGTCAACAGGAGACACCTTTGGGAAGCTTTAGTTGGTGGCAGGATTGACTAGATGCAGGGAATATTTCTTTTGGGAGGGTCAGGGTTTAGCAAAATTTACTGAAATTCAATGTGAACGGTGCAGCTTTTCCTTAGCACTTGAAAGAAGCATATTAAATGTGCATAGCCTCTGGGCAAGCTTTCTATTCATTCTCAGCTCTGGAAATTTGTTCACTGTGGGGAAAGGAGAGAATCGCGCCCACTCCATACAAGTTTGACTGTTGCCTTTAACTTGATAGAACAATTTCTTATACAATGCAGTGTGGAGCAAAGTACGATTTCTTAACAGAAATATCCCTGAGGGCCACTCATTCCTTTCCTCAATATCCCTTCTGAATCTTAGTTTGTAAATAAAGAGTATTCCTTTGCATTGAAAGTGTGACATTCCTGGCAACATCAGTTGCTGGAAACATACTGGAACTGTTTACATCTTAGGCCACGTCCAGACTAGGAATTAAAATCGATTTTAGATACGCAACTTCAGCTACGAGAATAACGTAGCTGAAGTCGAATTTCTAAAATCGAGGTACTCACCAGTCTGGACGGGGCGGCATCGATGTCCGCGGCTCTCCGCGTCGATTCCGGAACTCCGTTCGGATTGATGGAGTTCCGGAATCGATGTAAGCGCGCTCGGGGATCGATACACCGCGTCCAGACTAGACGCGATATATCGATCCCCGAGCAATCGATTTTAACCCGCCGATGCCGCGGGTTAGTCTGGACGAGGGCTTAGAAGCAGATCACAGTATCTTCCTAACACCCTCTGCTTTTTTTTGCTCCTTGTCAATATGTCTCCATGAGATCTGCTATGGATCTTTTCTGGCATGGTGATGATTTATTGGGGCCAGGGATTTTGAGTGGTATAAAGTTTGACTGTGTTCTCAGAGAGATTGGAGCCAGAATATAAACGTTGTAATAGGAGAGCATTCTTCTCTGTCTCTCTCTATTATAGTATTTGCATCAGTGAATGCTACAGTTAATATTGCAAAAGAGTCTTCGCTATAACTCCTTAGTTGCATTTAGGCATAGCTTTCCATATATGAGCTCAGCTTAACATCTGCACTCTTGGAAAATTTCAGAGAAATTCAGTTCAGCTGGTTTGTGTATGAAACAGACATGTTTCCAGCTGTAAAAAGAAAAGTTTGGGTTACTTTAAGTTGCATTCAGATAACTGAAAAACAGCGTGAAGGTGTAAATCAACCTCTGCTAGAGAAATAAAATCAAGTCAAATTAGGAGGAGGAAGTTTTGGGTGGTATTTAAAGTAAGAAGTGACATAGGAAAACTTTCTTTTTGTTCATTTGGGGTTAAGGAGGATACCATGAATGGCATAAAGCACTGTAGGCTGCTGGGCCTACTCTCCCTCTCGATAGCAGTTCTTATGTCAGAATATGTCCTTCACAAGCAGAGGAGAATTTATTGTGGGAGGCTGCCAGGGATCCTTCTCACCCTGGTGGTATTGTGCAGGTTGTGCATCCCTGGGTAAACACGTTGCACAAAGTGATCACTCCATATCTGACCTATCAGTCCTCATCCTCAAAGGAATCACCTGCACAGCACCTTTAAAGGACAAGCATGAGAACTTAAATTCCTAATTCTGCTAGACGCTGAGTTAAGTCGATTTAAGTTACGTTGACAACCATATGCCGCTTTAATTACATCGAGTGTGCACATCCACACAACGGTCCTTCTGTTGGTGGAGTGCATCCACTGGTGGTGCTCTTTCAGCGACAGAATGTTGCATTGTGGATAGCTATCCCACTGTGCAGCTTGTCACTCTCTGCCACTGGGAGATCTGAGGATGGATCTCAGTGCATCATGGGGGCATGTTCACCATTCCATGATGCAGTTCTTTCCATCCATGGGCTTCTAACTTCATTTCATGCCTTTTTTGAACAGCCCCGGTAAACTCTGTACCCACCATCTCTGCCTGAAAGCATGGCTCCTGAACTGCTGACCAGTCTGGTAATGAGCATTATGAACACAATATGGCTGGTCCTGCAGTATTACATGAGCTGGGAAACAGAAGGTGAATCTGTGGTGCCTGCCCTGCTGTGTGAAATGAAAAGAAACAATTCACGATTGCTTCTGGCATTCACGGAGCAGCTGCACATGGTGGACTGTCTGTACTGAGCTTGGGAAACAAGCACTGAATAGTGGGATCACATCGTGATGCAGATATAGGATGACGAGCAGTGGCTGCAGAACTTTCAGATGCCAAAGCCACTGTCCTGGAACTGTGTGTGGAGTTCACCCTCCCCTGTGGTGCAAAGACACCAGAATGAGCGCTACCCTCTCAGTGGAAAAGCAAGTAGCGATAGCTGTGTGGAAGCTTGCAGATCTAGATTGCTACTGGTCAGTCTCAAATCAGTTTGGAGTTGGAAGGTCCACTGTGGGGGTTGCAGTGATACAAATGTGCAGGGCCATTAATCACCTCCTGCTATGAAGGACTGTGACTTTGGGTAATGTGTGGGAAATAATCGATGCCTTTGCAGCAATGGAATTCCCTAACTTCAGCGAGACAATATCCCAATTTTGACCCCAGCCATTTTGTGACAGAGTACATTAACAGAAAGGGCTACTTCTTCATGGTCTTGCAGGTGCTGGTAGCTCACAGGGGCCATTTCACTGATACCAATGTGGGTTGACCAGGGAAAGTTCATAACACACGCATCTTTAGAAACACGCTGCGTGCCAGGACTTTTTCCAAACTAGAAGATTCCAATGGGGGATGTGGAAATGCCCACAGTGATCCTTGGAGACCCTACCTGCCCTTTGCTTCTGTGGCTCATGAAGCCTTACACTGGGAACCTAGACAGCAACAAGGAGCATTTCAACACAGGACCAGGAGGTGCCGAATGACCATTGAATGTGCTTGTAGCTGATTAAAAGGTCGGTGGCACTGCCTTTTTGGCAGTTTAGACCTCAGTGAGGCAAATATTCTGATGGTCATAGCAGCTTGCTGCACTCTGCATAACATTTGCGAAGTGAAGAGGGCAAAGTTTCCCGATGGGTGGAGCTCTGAGGTGGATCAGCTGTCTGCTGATTTTGAGCAGCCAGATACCAGAGCAATTAGAGGAACTCAGCCTGGTGGCTGTTAGAATCAGGGAGGCTCTGAAGGAGCATTTTGATAATGAGCACCAGTAGTGTGTCTTTATGTGATATATTTGGTAAGGCAGTGTTTACTTGCCACCTTAAGTGGCCCCTGTAATGCTTGCTTCCTGAGCCTTTAATTGAAGGGGGTCTATCCTGCTTATAGCCACTTTGAATGTTAGCAGCAACTACCATGTGCATGACATGAATACTAGGCTTTAATAAAAGGATAAAACACCTTTTTTTCCTTTTTGCAAACAGGACATGGCAATGAGGAGCAGTCTCTTGGTTCAAGCTCTCACAGCTGTGTGTAACTCCAGCTTTCATCATGAAACCAGTCTCTAGGGGTGGGGTGGATTGCAAAGGGTGCTGTGATGGAACAGGAAAATGCAGGGAATGTGTTGGGGGAGTTTGGGGAGGGCATGTAATGGCATTCTGTTTTGGCTGCAGGGGGAGTCGTGCATAGATGTGTTCAGACTGCAGCAGTCTGAGGGACTTGAGCATCTCTGTCTGTCCCTCCCAGTAGCTTTATCATCTGCTCCTATCCATGTCTCCTTTCCAGGCTATCCAGCCTGTATTTTTCATTTATTGTCTCCTTCCACGGTCATGTTTCGCTGTGTGCTGCATCTGTTGACTGCAGCACTACTCTAAAAATCTCCTTCTGGTTCGCCTCCTTATCTGATAGAAGCGCTTTGCCAGTGTGTAGGGGTTGGTCCTCAAGGGCACATCTTTAGAAGCCAAAGAAACAATGAATAGAGATGGTGTGGAGTGTGCACTCAAAGCCATTAATCACAAAAGTAACGTACACCCCTTTCTCACGGTCTCTTTGCTAGCACACAGCTCAGTGGGAGTCCCAAATATGGTAAGTTTGTTAGGGGGTGGAGGTTGGGAATGGGTAAAAAGGGACAAAGGGTCTGAGTGGTTTGCGAAGAGGATCACTGTACACGCCTGGGGAGAGCTGGAGTAATCAAACCCGATATCTCATTTCTGAGGGTAACCCAGGGTGCAAGGGTGCAGCTCCTTCATGCATATGGCTTCAGACTGGGTCCATATGCTGCTCACCTGCCTGTCGCTTTGGTCCCTGCAGTAATAATTGCCAGTTGGTGCGGCAACGTTTCCTATAGCGAGGGCAGAAACAAGTTAGCTTTGCCAAGGAATCTTTGGCAGAGGATTGCAGAGTGTCTACACAAAAGTTTCCTAGAGATGTCTATGGAGGATTCCCTGGGACATCCCAGAGTACATTAACAAACTTTTCTGCCAGGTCTCCACTATGTAGCTTTATAGGCTCTGTTGTTAATTTCTATCTCTTATCCCTCCTTTACCATCTAACAAAATAAATGAGACCTCAGTCTCCTATCACTGTGCAATATCAAAGCAAAATGCCTGCTTACCAGCACTTGCTTCTCCTGCTTCATGAGCGCCAGAGCCAGAGTGCTGGGACTGACTAGACACCTCCAGAGTCAAAAATAGGCCTGGGATTGCCACGTCATCAATGACCCTGTCACACATCCTCCTCCAATTCCACTTTCTCATCCACCACTTTGTCCTCGGGGTTGACTCCACTGGCTGCTGCTTCCAGTTGCCCCAAAGTAACCATGGGGCGCTTGGCAGTGGGGTCACTGCTAAGGATGGCGTGCAGCTCCTCATAGACACAGCACGTCTTCAGCTCTGCACCAGAGTGATGGTTGGCCTCCCTTGCCTTCTGGTACCCCTGCCTCAGCTCCTTGATCTTAGCATAGCACTGTTGCATGTCGCTTTCATGTCCCTTCTCCTGCATGCCTTGAGCAATCTGCCCATAGATATCAAACTTCCTACAGTTTGAGCGAAGCTGCGAATGCGCAGCCTTTTCTCCCCACAGACCTAGCAGATCCAACAGCTCCCGTGTATTCCATGTGAGAGTTTATCTCTTGCGGAAAGCTGGCGTGGTCAGCTGGAAAGATGGTATGTGAACAGTCCATGCCACATAAACAAGAAGAGGAGTTTCAAAAATGCACAGGCCTTTAAGCAGGGAAGAGGGGCATGCCTGTGTACCTGCAGGGCAGCAGAGTTCAAACTGCTGACCAGAGCGGTCATGATGGGCATTGTGGGACACATCCTGGAGACCATTTAGGGTAACAAAAGCAAACTCACTGTCTACACTGGGGGGCATCACAAAAAGCTCTGTGTTGCTCGTAGAGGTGATTTTGTTTTGTCGGCATAGCAGGGGAGTTAAATCAGTGGGAGGAACACTGTTGTGTGTACACCTCCACTGCGTTATCGATGAAAGCTGATTTTTGTCAACAAAACTGTGTAGTGTAGGCAAGGCCTAAAAATCATGGTCTCAAAAGGGTAACTGGTTTTATGGCTCACAACTGATACTATTGCTAACTCTTCTTTGTCTGCAAAGTTTGCAAACCTTTGACAGAAAAGGTGTTAATTGCCCACTTCATTTTAAGTGATTTCTTACAATTTGTGTAAACCCCTTATGCTTAACAATCGGTCCCATCTTGTGTTTAGTTGTGACATTCTAGTTACCTTTTCCAGCCCTGAAGAAGAGCTCTGTGAAACTTGAAAGTTTTTCTTCTACCAACAGAAGTTGGTTCAATAAATGATAGTACCACACCTACCTTGTCTCTTCCATTAAAATGGCACCCTCATCTGGTATGAGAACATCTACTATGGGGGAGAAATAAACCTGTTCAAAGAGTTGCTCATGCCCTAAAATTATGCATTATGTAGGTATAATGTTTGTTATATGTGTTTACTACATATGTCTGTGGTTTTATATTGTCCAAGCTAGACAGGTGATGCCTTTTAAAATTCTTTCTCTAGTTCTATTTTGCATTTTAATGGAGATGTCTCTTGGAGGCTCTTGGGTTGGCTAAAAGGGAAGTATTCAATAGAATGTTCTAAAGCGTAATCCCCAGACCCAAGATAACCTTTGGATGAGTTTCTGTAAACAGTATCGTGTGCCTGAATGGTAATCAAGTTTAACATCTTATACAGCACATGATGCATGTTCTTTTCAAATTCTAAACACTGTGGTATTTTGACTAGCTTTGCAATTTCCCGTTGAGCTTCCTCTGACGCCAGAAGCTCAGTCAAGCAAGAATTGCAGGAGTCTGATGGAAATTATAGCCTTTCAAAATGTACCATCAAGACGTGATTGTCATATTTTAATATGCTATTCCTATTTTCTTGAAAAGATATAAACTTGACTTTAGGCATTTGGAGTCTGATTGCTGCTCTCTACAAAAAAAAAAGGTTAGGGGTCAGTGAACATAGTTTAGGAAGGGGAAGAAGAATTCAGATTAATAGTTGTCACAGGCTTTCAAGCTATCTAGTTTATCATCTGCTAGCATTAGAACTTCAGGTTATCCAGAGTTAATCCTGAAGCCCTTCTGAGGGGTAGATAAATAAATAAATCACTTCCCTCCAAAAATCAAATACCCAAGTGTTCTGTAGGTGCTTGTATTTTTGAGCTGAGCTTCTACTGAACAGATAATAGGAGATTCTGGTAATTTATTATTTTGGTTCAGGGATTTCAAAGGCCAATGTGCCTCTTTATATTTTGCCTCCTGATGCTGCCTCCAAAGTAGGGCTGTCAAAATGGAAGGTATTACAGATGTTAACCCTGGTGTCCTGGTTAGATTGGAACTTAGATTATGTTCTGCCAACCTGAAATTCCACCTCCATTTTCAGTTGGATACATGATTAGTCTCCTCTTCATGCTTTAACTCATGTAATGTTTCTGTGCTTAGGGAAACTGCTACTGGATTTCATAAGAGCATAAAAATGGCCATATTGGGTCAGACCAATGGTCCATCTAGCCCAGTATCCTGTCTTTTGATAGTAGCCAGTGCCAGGTGCTTCAAACGGAGTGAACAGAACAGGTAATCATCAAGTGATTCATCCCCTCCCGCCCATTCCCAGCTTCTGGCAAACAGAGGCTAGGGACACTTCAAAGCATGGCTTTGGATCCCTGCCCATCCTGGCTAATAGTCATTGATGGACCTATCCTCCATGAACTTATCTAGTTTTTTTTTTAACTCTGTAATAGCCTTGGCCTTCACAACATCCCCTGGCAATGAGTTCCACAGGTTCACTGTGAGGTTGTGTGAAGAAATACTTCCGTTTGTTTGTTTTAAACCTTCCACCTATTAATTTCATTTGGTGACCCCTATTTCTTGTGTTATCAGAATGAGTAAATAACACTTCATGATTGGTTTGGAGAAAGTAAATAAGGATTTTATAGACTTCAATTATATCCTCCTTTAGTCGTCTCTTTTCCAAGCTGAAAAGTCCCAGTCTTATGTATCCTCATATGGCAGCCATTCCATATCCTTAAATCATTTTTGTTGCCCTTTTCTCTACCTTTTCCAATTCCAATATCTTTTTTGATCTGCACACATAATTCAAGATGTGGGCATGCAATGGATTTATATAGAGGAAATATGATATTTTTCTGTCTTATCTATCCCTTTCATAATGATTCCCAACATTCTGTTAGCTTTTTTTGATTGTCGCTGCACATTGAGTGGATGTTTTCAGAGAACTATCCACAGTGACTCCAAGATCTTGTTCAGTGGTAACAGCTAAATTAGACTCCATAATTTTATATGTATAGTTGGGATTACGTTTTCCAATGTGCATTACTTTGCATTTATCAACGTTGAATTTCGTCTGCCATTTTGTTGTTCATTCACCCAGTTTTGTGTGGTCCCTTTGTAATTTTTCATGGTCTGCTTTGGACTTAACTATCTTGAGTAGTTTTGTATCATCTGCAAATGCTGCCACTTCTGAGGTGGCTTCATTTCACTTTTGGGTGAAGTAATCTTTGTGTGTACTCCGTATAAATGGCTTTGGAACCCTTTAGGATGAAAGGTGCCATGTAAATACAGTATGATGCATGGCATATTAAGGTAGAGCAGTGGTTCCCAAACCAGGGTTTGCGAAATGTTACAGGGGCTTCTCAGGAAAAAATTCCTAATGACGGACAGAGCTGTCCGTAGGGACCCCGAGCAGCACGGGGCCAGCAGCCCAGAGCCCCTGGACTTCCCAGAGTTAAGCAGATCAAAGCAAGCATATCTATCAAACTTCAAGACTCCTTATAAGAAATGGAAAGGGAGGTGGATATTTTTTTTGCTGTTTTAAAAATTAAATAGGTAGCTAGTCTTGGTTTTAAAATTATGAAAAACAAGTTTAAGCTTTTTTGTAATGTGCATTGTTTGCCTGGACTACTCAAGACCTGAATGCTTGTGTAGGAGGACTCTTTGAGTTGGCTTCTTAAATACTTTCCTACTGTTTCACATCTGATACTCCTTAATGAAACATAGGAGCCTTGTCTTATAACAGGCTTATTCAAAGTAATACAAGCTACAAAACTGAGATCTTGGAAGAATGTTACCATTTTCATAATGTAATAAAAATACTGTAATGATAAATAATAATTAATAATGTGTAATAAGCAAATCGTAAAAACAAATTTTATATTTGCAAGATCACCGCTTTTATAATTTATACTCAGGTAAAGGAGAAAATTCCTAGAAATATTCATTTTTAGGAGGGGGTTCGTGAGACTTGACATTTTAATAAAAGGGGTTCACCGGTTGTTAAAGTTTGGGAACCACTGATGTACAGACTTGCCTTGATAGAGAAAAAAATAAAAGCAGCCCCTCTCTGTCGCGCGCACACACACAACGTGAGGGCTGTAAAACAGTGTAAGCTACTGAGGTGGTAAAATAGTGCTGCTGAAGGGTGTGTGACAGACCCAGGCCAGTGTGGTACAGGAGTCTGGTAGAGGGCAAATATGCTAGTCACTGGCTGAGTAGTTTTCTGTTCCCTGAGTGACTGGAGCAGGGGCTGCACTGGAGTAATCAGGAACCTGCTAGAACCAATTAAGGCAGACAGGCCGATTAGAACACCTGCAGCCAATCAAAGCAGGCTAATCAGGGCACCTGGGTTTAAAAAGGAGCTCACTTCAGTCAGGGAGGGAGGAGCTAGAGGAGAGGAAGTGCGTGTGAGGAGCTGGGAGCAAGAGGCACAAGGAGCTGAAAGTGAGAGGCTGTGCTGCTGGAGGACTATGGAGTACAAGTGTTATCAGACACCAGGAGGAAGGTCCTGTGGTGAGGATAAAGAAGGTATTTGGAGGAGGCCATGGGGAAGTAGCCCAGGGAGTTGTAACTGTCATGCAGCTGTTACAAGAGGCACTATCGACAGCTGCAATCCACAGGGCCCTGGGCTGGAACCCGGAGTAGAGGGCGGGCCTGGGTTCCCCCCAAACCTCCCAATTCCTGATCAGACACAGGAGGAGTTTATCCAGACTGTGGGGAAGGTCACTGAGGTGAGCAAATCTGCCAATAAGCGCAGGACCCACCAAGGTAGAGGAGGAACTTTGTCACGGGTGCTAGATTGCTGGCCCAAGTTTTCATCCACTAACAGATACAGCATAATTAGTAGTAGTGCAAGTGTTTCCCAGGCAGCTCCACTGGTGTGTCTCAAATCATTAGGAGGTAGTGGCTTAGCCTCTAATGCATTCAGTCTTTGCCTATCTTCTGAGACAGCTGTCAAGGATACCAATGGTCTAAAAAGTGATTTATTGCAAAGTTGACATTTGTCAGCTAGAAACTGGAACCCTTCAGTTCATTTCATATAGGCCACTGAAGACCTGTCACATGGTGACGTGTTCCTAGAGTCATTGAGTTTTCAGGCCAAAAGGCACTACCAACTCATCTAGTCTTATCACCTGTATATCACTGGCCCCCAACACCACTCAGAACCCACACGCTAAACTCAGCAACTGAAAATAGTAAAAGTATAATAGTCCACAGGCAACTAGACTGCTTTGAGCCATAGGCAGACAGTTTTAGGGACCAAGGCACACCAGTGCCCGAGGTCTCAGCAAAGGCAAGGAAATAATTGAGAATCCAGGCAAGTGACCTGTACCCATATGCTCCATAGGAAGGTGAAACCTTCCACCCCCCAACGTCACTGCCAGTCTGACCTGAGGGAGAATTTCTTCCTGCATCTAAGGGCTGCTGAGCCTTGTCCTTTACCCTCATGAGTGACACCATCATACAATTGCACTTGTAAACTTGTCCAGCTCCCTTAAAATTAATTAAGTTGTTTTTCCCCGGAATTCCTATTGGGAGGGTGTTGCACAACCTCACCCCTCTGATGGTTAGAAATCTTCTAATTTTCAGCATGAATTTGCTCATGGCCCGTTTATATCCATTTGTTCTTGTGCCAGTGTTCTCCTTTACCTTAAATAGCTCTTCACCTCCATGATATTTAACCTCTGGTGTATTTATAGAGAGTAATCATATCCCCACTCAGTCTCCTTTCCACTAGACTAAACAAGCTAAGTTCTTCCAGTGTCCCCTTATAAGAGAAGCCCTCCTTTCCCCTGATCATCTTAGTAGCTCTTCTCTGCATCTGTTCCAGTTTGAATTCATCTTTCTTTAGCATGGGTGATCAGGATTGTACACGCTATTCCAGATGAGGTCTTACCTTGTGCCCTGTACACTGGCATTAATTTTTCTCTATCTATACTGGTAGTGCCTTGCCTGATACTTCCTAGGATCATATATGCCTTTTTCACAGTTACATCACATTGGTGGCTCATCATCCTGATATCACCCACATACCCAGGTCTCTCTCTTCCTGTCATTTCCAGCTGATGAGTGCTTAGGTTGTAGAAGATTCTTATTAGAGCCTATGTACATGACCCTGAACTAGGTACTCTTGAATTGCATCCTGTTAATGTACTCCAGTCTTAAGTCATCCAGATCTTTCCATATAATATTTTGATCCTCCTCTGAATTGATGATTCATCCCAACTTGATGGTATCAGCAAATTTCATTAGCGCACTTCTACTTTTTGTGCCAAGGTCATTAATAAACATACTGGATAGATTGGTCCCAAGACTGATCCTTGAGGAATTCCACTAGTAATTTCCTTCCAGTCCAGTAGTTCCCCTTTCAGCACTACGTGTTGCCTTTTGCTCTTCAGCTATTTCCTTATCCACATTATATTTCTTACACTGAGTACCATCTTCCCTAATGTAACTAATGGTTTCCCATGTGGTACTGTGTCAAACGCATTACTGAAGTTTAGGTACAGTAAATCTTTCCTAGCTAAAAAAGTTATTTTCTGAAAGAAGGAAATCGAGTTAATATGGCATGATCTATCTTTGATAAATGCATGTTGCATTACATCCCCTTTACCGCTTACCTTCATGAATTATTATTCTTTCCTTCACAATTTAGTTTTCTCTCTAACAAGAAATTAAAAGTAGAGTAGATGCAAGTAGCATTCTTCCTGTTTGTTTCCCTCACTTGCTGGAGGGCAAACGCATTTGCCCAATTCTGGCTCTTCCTGCAGCGAAAGCTGTACTATGTGAACAGTGTCAGACTGAAGATTAGTTAGAGAGACATGGCTAGCCTGTTTGATTTCTGCTAATACAAGAGTGAACCCTGGGGGGAGGGAAGAATATCTCATTCAGATTCTACCCAGTACTCATAATTTAAAAAACAAGAAACAACAACAAACAAAACCCACAGTGTGCATTTCAGAAGCAAATTTCCCAGCAGGACTGTTACAGTGACTTGGAATGGAAATTTAGCATCATACCAGAAACAAATTTTGTTTTAGCCCTGACGACGTTTTCAAGATCTTTTTAAAAATTCTCTGTGTTGCTTTCCATTGGTTTAGAAATGGGACAGTTTTGTAGCTTTGTGAGTGATGCTTTGTCTCTGCCTTGAAGCCTCTGTGTCCTGCTTGGCAATACGAAGACCATTGTGACGTGAACTAGCCACTTTTGTCTTCTAGTTGTAGGCCCAATAATTTGAAGAAACCTCTCTTGCCACTGCCCTTTTTCTTCTGTTGCAGTTTCTCCCTGCACAGAGACAGCAAGTGAGTGCCTTTTTTTGGAATCGGTGCCCACCCTGTGATTTAAACCAGCACATACTGCTGCATGTATTAATATGTTCAGCTCACTCCGCATACGAAACACATAACCTCTTCAGTCCTTGCTTTTGTATTTCTTGATTGTATCTCTCTGGGATGAATGATTCCTGAATGTCTTGTTTGGATACATCTTTCTGACCCATGCTTATCCAATCAAGCTCCCCCTGAGCAGGAGCCAGCAAACAGAGCTGTAAACAGGGGAGTTTCAGTGGGAGTTTGCAAGGGAAGTTTGCGGTAAAGACTAAGAGACCTAGGCAGAGAAATAGGCTAGTGAAGGGTGTGGGTGGTGTTCTGCCAGTGTTCTGGTGCCTATTGGGAGTTTGTTTTGTTATGGGTGGTGATGGTGGTTTGGTCTGGTTTGTGTTTCCCAGATTAATACGTTTTAGGTGGGAAGGCTATGACCAATATAGAGGTAGTGAGGATGGCTGGATACAGTGAGGATGACTGGATGTGGAAGCTGCGACATGTACATGATCCTGGAAGGGGTACCTGAAAAGAGTTTCGTCTGCATGAAGTGCCACCTGATAGAGCTGATGGAAGAAAAGATCCGAGGATTGGAGATGCAGGTAGAAACTCTGGTTGAGGTTACAAGGGGGTTCGAGCAGATGATGGAGCAAAGACATGAGGAGGCTGAAGGGAAAAGCTCAGACTTGCTATGGAAGCAGGACCAAAGAACTCAGGGGAGACTGCTGGGTGAGGGATGTGGACATTGGAAGCATGTGACTAAGAGAACCAGGCAGAGGAAAAGATGGGTTAGTGAAGGAGAAATAGAGCTCAGGAACAGATTCGCGGAGTTGGAAAATGAAGAAGGGGCACAGCAGGTGGTCGCTGAAGGTGAGAGGGCAAGGAAGAAGATGAGCAGCTAGTCCCAAAGGAAGAGGGGAAGAGTCATTGGAGATAACACCAAATATGAGCCCCAGGAGGATACGGGATGGACTGCGGAGGATTGCAAGGGACAATAGAAATCGAGAGGACTTGCATCCAGAGGGAATGGGTGATAGACCAGAGAATTGCACCATCACCAGGAAAAGGCAGGTCTATGTGACTGGGGACTCCTTACTGAGAAGAATAGACAGGCCTGTAACTAGAGCTGATCCAGAGAACAGAAGGGTGTGCTGTCTGCCGAGTGCTAAGATACAGGATGTGGACCTGAAGCTGAAGAGGATCCTAACGGGAGCGGGAAAGAATCTGCTGATTGTCCTTCCTTTGGGAACAAATGATACAGCTAGATTCTCCCTGGAACATATCAAGGGAGACTATGCTTGGCTGGGGAAGACGCTTAAGGAAATCGAGGCTCAGGTGAACTTCAATGGGATTCTGCCTGTTCCTAGAGAAGGGCAACAAAGATGTGACAAGATTATGCCGATCAACAGATGGCTCAGGCAGTAGTGCTATAAGTAGGGCTTTGGGTTGTATGGCCACTGGAAGCATTCATGGACAGAGGGCGGTTCGGTTGGGATGGACTTCACCTGAGTAAGGAGGGAAATAGACTTCTAGAATAGAGGCTGACACAACTGATTAAGAGAGCTTAAAACTAGGAATTTGGGAGAGATGGTTGGGAGATGTCCAGGTAATCTCCACGCCGGATTTTAACATTGAGAGGGAAGAAAACGAAGTAGAAAGGATACAGCCATGGGTATGAGAATGGACATAAGGAGGAAGGGTAGTGTAGATGCCAGTCTAATAGGTGATACTGTTGGTAGAATGTCTGTTCCTAATCGAGTGAAGAACGTCAGTGAAGCCAAACAGCAAAAATTAAGATGTTTGTACACTAATGCAAGGAGCCTAGGTAACAAAATGGAGGAACTAGAGCTACTGGTGCAGGAAATGAAACTAGATATTATAGAGATAACAGAAACATGGTGGAATAGTAGTCATGACTGGAGTACAGGTATTGAAGGGTATGTGCTGTTTAGGAAAGACAGAAATAAAGGGAAAGGTGGTGAGAGTAGCATTGTATATCAAATGATGAGGTTAACTGTAAAGAAATAAGAAGTGATGGAATGGATAAGACAGAGTCTGTCTGGGCAGCAATCATATTGGGAAAGAAAGCTACTAGAGCCTCCCTGAGATAGTGCTTGGGGTGTGCTACAGACTGCCGGGATCCGATTTGGATATGGATAGAGACCTATTAAATGTTTTTAATGAAGTAAACACTAATGGGAATTGTGTGATCATGGGAGACTTTAACTTCCCAGATATAGACTGGAGGACAAGTGCTAGTAATAATAATAGGGCTCAGATTTTCCTGGATGTGATAGCTGATGGATTCCTTCACCAAGTAGGTGAAAAACCAACAAGAGGGGATGCCATTTTAGATTTGGTTTTGGTTAGTGAGGACTTCATAGAAGAAATAGTTTTAGGGGACAACCTTGGTTCGAGTGATCATGAGTGAATTCAGTTCAAACTAGTTGATAGGATAAACAAAAATAGATCCGGGACTAGGGTTTTTTATTTCAAAAGGGCTAACTTTAAAGAATTAAGGAAATTAGTTAGGGAAGTGGGTTGGACTGAAGAACTTGTGGCTCTAAAGGCAGAGGGGGCCTGGAATTACTTCAAGTCAAAGTTGCAGAAACTATCAAAAGCCTGCATCCCAAGAAAGGGGAAAAAATTCATAGGCAGGAGTTGTAGCCCAAGCTGGATGAGCAAGCATCTCAGAGTGGTGATTAAGAAAAAGCAGAGAGCCTACAAGGAGTGGAAAATGGGAAGGATTAGCAAGGAAAGCTACCTTATTGAGGTCAGAACATGTAGGGGTAAAGTGAGAGAGGCCAAAAGCCATGTACAGTTGGACCTTGAAAAGGGAATTAAAACCAATTGTAAAAGGTTCTATAGCCATACAAATAAGAAGAAAACAAAGAAAGAAGAAGTGGGACCGCTAAACACTGAGGATGGAGTGGAGGTTAAGGATAATTTAGGCATGGTCCAATATCTAAACAAATACTTTGCCTCAGTTTTTAATGAGGAGCTTAGGGATAATGGTAGGATGACAAATAGGAATGAGCATATGGAGGTAGATATTACCACATCCGAGGTAGAAGCCAAACTCAAACAGCTTAATGGGACTAAATCGGGGGGCACATGAACTGGCACATGAAATTGCAAGCCCATTAGCAAGAATTTTTAATGAATCAGTAAACTCAGGGGTTGTACCGTATGACTGGAGAATTGTTAACATAGTTCCTATTTTTAAGAAAGGAAAACAATGTGATCCTAGTAACTATAGGCCTGTTAGTTTGACATCTGTAGTATGCAAGGTCTTGGAAAATTTTTTGAAGGCAAAAGTAGTTAAGGACATTGAGGTCAATGGTAATTGGGACAAAATACAACATGGTTTTACAAAAGGTAGATCATGCCAAACCAACCTGATCTTCTTTGAGAAGGTAACAGACTTTTTAGACAAAGGAAATGCAGTGGATCTAATTTGCCTCAATTTCAGTAAGGCATTTGATATGGTTCCACATGGAGAATTATTAGCTAAATTGGAAAAGATGGGGATCAGTAGGAAAATTGAAAGGTGGTTAAGGAACTGGTTAAAGGGGAGACTACAACGGGTCATACTGAAAGGTGAACTGTCAGGCTGGAAGGAGGTTACTAGTGGAGTTCCTCCAGGATTGGTTTTGGGACCAATCTTATTTAATCTTTTTATTACTGACCTTATCACAAAAAGTGGGAATGCGCTAATAAAGTTTGCAGATGACACAAAGCTGGGAGGTATTGCTAATACAGAGAAGGACCAGGATATCATACAGGATCTGGATGACCTTGTAAACTGGAGTAATAGTAGGATGAAATTTAATAGTGAAAAGTGCGAAGTCATGCATTTAGGGATTAACAACAAAAATTTTGGTTATAAATTGGGGACACATCAGTTGGAAGTAACAGAGGAGGAGAAGGACCTCAGAGTATTGGTTGATCACAGGATGACTATGAGCTGCCAATGTGATATGGCCGTTAAAAAAACTAATGTGGTATTGAGATGCATCAGGCGAGATATTTACAGTAAAGATAAGGAGGTGTTAGTACCGTTATACAAGGCACTGGTGTAAGACCTCATCTGGAATATTGTGTGCAGTTCTGGTCTCCCATGTTTAAGAAGGATGAATTCAAACTGGAACAGGTACAGAGAAGGGCTACTAGGATGATCCAAGGAATGGAAAACCTGTCTTATGAAAGGAGACTCAAAGAGCTTGGCTTGTTTAGCCTAACCAAAAGAAGGCCGAGGGGAGATATCATTACTCTTTATAAATATATCAGAGGGATAAATATCAGGGAGGGAGAGGAATTATTTAAGCTTAGTACCAATATGGACACAAGAACAAATAGATATAAACTGGACACTAGGAAGTTTAAACTTGAAATTAGACGAAGGTTTCCAACCATTAGAGGAGTGAAGTTCTGAAACAGCCTTCCAAGGGGAGTAGTGGGGGCAAAAGACACGCATGTCTTCAAGACTAAGCTTGATACCTTTATGGAGGGGATGGTATGATGGCAATTTTGGCAATTAATTGATCTTTGATTATTAGCAGGTAAATATGCCCAATGGTCTGTGATGGGATGTTAGATGGGGTGGGATCTGAGTTACCATGGAGAATTCTTTCCTGAGTGCTGGCTGGTGAGTCTTGCCCACATGCTCAGGGTTTAACTGATCACCATATTTGGGTTTCGGTAGGAATTTTCCTCCAGGGCAGATTGGTAGAGGCCCTGGAGGTTTTTTTGCCTTCCTCTGCAGTGCAGGGCACAGGTCACTTGCTGGAGGACTCCCTGCACCTTGAGGTCTTTAAAACACAATTTGAGGACTTCAGTAACTCAGACATAGGTTAGGGGTTTGTTACAGGAGTGGGTGGGTGAGATTCTATGACCTGCGTTGTGCAGGAGGCCACACTAGATGATCATAATGGTCCCTTCTGACCTTAAAGTCTATGAGTCTATGAAATTGATTGTAGACCTTAATGAAAAGGGTTAAAGGACTTCCTGGAGGATGTTTCACTGAAGGTTTACCAGGCTCCCCTGCCCCCTCAGGGCTGTCTTGCTGCAGAGAGCCTTCACTGTGCTATAAGGATTATTCTGGTGCAGTTACTCTGCTAACTGCAATGTGAGCTGTGAAGGGAACTACAAATGCCAGTTGGCAGACTATTTCTCAGTCTGTAACCAAGGAAACTGATGGCTGGGGTGTGCGTGATATGTGCGTATGTTAGATAATTGCAGAACGTTCGTGATGTTCTGAAAGTGTTGATACCAAAACTTTGTTTTTATAACGAACAACCTTCAAGTGAGATATTAAAGCAAGGTCCTTCCTGTATATGTGTGAGCAGTGTCCTGACTAAAGTTAAAGATCTCATAGTTCTCTTTGGAAAGAGCAGAAGAATTAACCCCTGGTGTCCTGACTATCACAGATTGATGTAATAGCAGAGGAGCTGGAACTGTCAGCGTAGAGTAAGAGAGAAAATAAGTGTCATTGACAGTGGGGAAAATAGATTTTTCAGATGGGATTTGAAAGGAGCCTAAGGAGAGAGGAAGAGAGAAGCCCTCCTCAAGGCATGATACTCATTCGTGGGCATACTAGACATGAAAAGATAGGTAGTCTGTGAGGTCAGCTGGAGGAGGACTATGAAGACTTTGTTTTTAAATGTAGGTCGTTTTAATTGGTCGTGGAGGGGGGGAGTGGCACTATATGTGAAAGAAAATGTAGAATCAAATGAAGTAAAAATCTTAAATGAATCCACGTGTTCCATAGAATCTCTATGGATAGTAATTCCATGCTCTAGTAAGAATATAAGAGTAGGGATCTATTATCGATCACCTGACCAGGACAGTGATAGTGACGATGAAATGCTAAGGGAGATTAGAGGGGCTATCAAAAGAAAGAACTCAATAATAGTGGGGGATTTCAGATATTTCCATACTGACTGGGTACATGTCACCCCAGGTGACATGCAGAAACAAAATTTCTCTATACTTTAAATGACTGTTTCTTGGAGCAGCTGGTACAGGAACCCACAAGGGGAGAGGCAATTCTTGATTTAATCCTGAGTGGAGCGCAGGGTCTGGTCCAAGGGGTAACTATAACATGGTCACTATTTCCAAGCGGACCTAATATAATAACATTTAATATTCCTGTGGTGGAAAGAACACCTCAACAGCCTAACACTGTGGCATTTAATTTCAGAAATGGGAACTATGCAAAAAAAGGTACAGTGACTAGAGTGAAATTCCTGCAAGCTGCATAGACACTTTTCAAAGACCATAATAGAAGCTCAACTTAAATGTATACCCCAAATTAAAAAACACAGTAAAAGAACTAAAAAAGAGCCACTGTGGCTTAACAACCATGTAAAAGAAGCAGTGAGAAATAAAAAGGCGTCTTTTAAAAAGCAGAAGTCAGATCCTAGTGAGGTAAATAGAAAGGAGCATAAACACTGCCAAATTAAGTGTAAAAATGTAATAAGAAATGCCAAAAAGGAGTTAGAAGAATAGCTAGACAAAAACTCAAAATGTAATAACAAAATGTTTAAGTACATCAGAAGCAAGAAGCCTGCTAAACAACCAGTGGGGCTCCTGGACAATCGAGATACAAATGGAGCACTTAAAGGTGATAAAGTCATTGCAGAGAAACTACATGAATTCTTTGCTTCAGTCTTCATGGCTGAGGTTGTTAGGGAGATTCCCAAACCTGAGCCATCCTTTGTAGGTGATTGTTGCAGTACTGAAGTGTCACTAAAGGAGGTTTTGGAATTAATTGATAAACTTAACAGTAACATGTCACCGGGGCCAGATGGCATTCACCCAAGAGTTCTGAAAGAACTCAAATTTGAAATTGCGGAACTATTAACTATGGTTTGTAACCTGTCCTTCAAATCAGCTTCTGTACCCAGTGACTGAAAGATAGCTAATGTAGCATCAATATTTAAAAAGGGCTCTAGAGATGATCCCTGCAATTACAGTCCAGTAAGTCTAACATCAGTACTGGGCAAATTAGTTGAAACAATAGTAAAGAATAAAATTGTCAGACACATGGAAGAACATAACTTGTTGGGCAAAAGTCAACATGGTTTCTGTAAAGGGAAATCATGTCTTATAATCGATTAGAGTTCTTTGATGGGGTCAACAAACATGTGGACAAGGAGGATCCTGTGGACATAATGTACGGGCATTCTCATGGTAAATTCTTGCTTTCTCTTGCAACACAAAATATTTCCACCTCATGCTGAACCCATCTCCTGCCACTGTCCTGACTAACTTATAGGAAAACATCAAGAACAATGGTATACAGGTGACTTTACGATCTGGAGTTCTGTGTTGTGGTGCAACTGCATGATGGGGACAGGAGGATCCATACAGGAGAGAATTTATGCTTTAAGGCTGAGTACTCCCCAGAGCTTTAGAGACTCTGAGTTAGGGTATGTTTGTACTACCCACTGGATCAGCAGGCAGTGATCGTTCCAGTGGGCATCCATTTATCGCATCTAGTCTAGACATGATAAATCGACCCCCGAGCGCTCTCCCGTCGACTCCTGTACTCCACCAGCATGAGAAGCATCGACGGGGGAGCAGCAGCAGTCAACTCACCACAGTGAAGACACCGCGGGAAGTAGATCTAAGTACGTCGACTTCAGCTATATGAATAACGTAGCTGAAGTTGCGTAACTTAGATAGATTCCTCCCTCACTCACTTAATAGATCTTTTCTTTCTCTAACTTCTCTGATTCTGTGGGATTGTTTTTAGGAACAACTCCAAGGTCATATGAGGTTCAAGAATGTGCTTTTAAGCTTTACATTTACTGCTTCCTACCAGCTAAGCCAGCAGCCTTCCTAATTATAAATTATATCTAGTTAAAGAAGGACTTGAAACAATTGCACCTGTTTGGCTGGGGCAGTGTAAACCCAGGCTTTTATTGAGTGTACAGCTGAAAACTATTAGAGCAGATAATCTCTGTATCAAAATACAGACCAGTTCCTTTTGCAGGCCTGCGTTTCAGGGGCCACTCCTTTTCTGAGAGTATACAGAACTGACCAAGCTGATTATATAAAAGCAACCATGTGTTTCTCCAGATTAATTTTCAAGTATTTAAAACATCACATTTACTCACCTTAAAAATCAAAGAACCACTTTTAAGTGCAGCACAGCAAATGGTTCTGAAAACCCACCTGTATTGTTCCTCTAACATCAGCTCCAAAGGTAAAGGTTCTGCAATGAGGGCTTTGCAGACAATGTTGATTATGGTGTAGGAGGCAGAATAAAGTCCAGTTAGGGTGCTCATAACTGTTGGCTCTGCAGGGATAACAGGAATACAAACCTGTTTTTTGTGAGTAAAGTCAACAATTTTGGCTCAGAAATGCACAATGTAATGTGGTAAGAGGGTGTTGTTTTTACATAACCACTTTTCTGACAATACTCCAACAGATAGGGTCTCTTGTCAGATCAAATCTTCCAATCCATTTTAACCAAGAAGATCAGGAGGCAAAGATGAAGTTTGTTCTTGTCCAGACGTAAAATAACATGATGCAATCCTGTGAAATGAAACAGAGCTTTCATAATGGTATTTATGTATCTGCTGTTTGTCAGGAGTCGGCCTTTTTATAACTTCTGTTTAAAAACAAAAAACCTCCTCTTTGAAGTTAAAAAACCAAACCCCTCTACCCCAAATCTTTACCTTTGCATATGGATCGCTAGGGATGCTTCTAACAGAGGAAGATGATTGTCCAAAAATTCTTGGATTCCTCATTATGCATTTTTCAAATAAACATTCTCCTTGCAAAGAGCATGCTAAGCTCTATTCTGAGCAGCACTGAACACCTTCAGCACACTCAGACTTCAATAGGAGCCATGTATACTCAGAGCCTTAGAGGACTGGGGCCCTTAGAGGACAGAAAGAGAAACAGTAATGGTTTCATTATTCCCAGCACAAGCACTGGCAGTATGAATGGCCTCATTCTGTCTCCCTGTGACTTCCTGGGCAGGAGGAAATGTGGCTGCAGTTCTGAGTCCATTCTATCATGTCATGCTTTTTGTTATTTAGAACTCTTTATTTGGGAATTGATCTGAGACCCACCAAACTTATTTCACTTAAATCTCACGCTGGATTTAATGCTCCCATTTTAGAGGTGAAGGCTTTATCTGCTAAACCTTTCATCCATATTTCTCTTGTCCTTGTTGGTTTGTAATTAGGAATTGTTCATACCCAAATTTACTATCTCATTTAAACTCTGAGGCCTAAATTTTCAGGTGATATTGACTGATACTCTGATTTTCAGAAGGCACTGGGCACTTGTCCTTGTAAAATGTGTCAAGCTGGGCATACGAAAATGAAGCACCCAAAATAATGTCCCTTTTGAAAATTTAGACGTTTTTTGTTTCTTTTTTTAATTAATGGAAAATAGCTTTGTATTGTAGTGATTTTTAAAATAACACTTTAAAATACCATGTTCTTAAAGTACTGTAGTTGTCCCTGTTGGCTCTCCACGTCAGATGCACATGCGCCTATGGGCCTTTGATTGGAGATTTTCAGTAGCATTGTCCACAGGTTTGTCCCTGTGCCGCACCTGTCCTTGGGCTCTGGTCTGAAGGTACGTAGGGAAGGTCGGATCCCCTGCTTCTGCAGTTCTTTCTCAGCCGCCTGCGGCCTGAGACTGAGCCTTGCTGTATCCTTAGCTTGTGAACTTTGCCTTCTTACTTGATTTATTCTTATTTTACTTATTTTGAATTTAGTTGATTTTGTTTTCAGACTTTTTGTTTGGTTTTTTTGCACTGTATGTATTCCTCCTTCCTTGACAGCCAGGGCTTCCTGCCACCTCAGGTCTGCCTCTATGTCCAAAGTATGGTCAAAACCCTAGGGTTTAAACTTTGCAAGGTCTGTTCCATCTTGAAGAGCAGATCTGGGAAGCTGAGAGAGGACAGGCTCAATCTACTCTTATAGAGCACACCTTAAGGACTGCCAAGGTGTAAGGGGCCAGGGCCCAACTCCCTCCCTGTACATTGGTCTCAAGAGACCCAAATGCCCCATCGACCTCCAACATCTAAGCTCTGGCAAGCCATTTCAGAACCCCCAAAGCATGCTAAGAAGAAGAGGCCCAAGTCCACTGACAAGAAGTAGAGTACGAAGGAGAAATCTCCCCAAAGATCGGTTGCTAAAGAGACTCCATGTCCCAGTGTGGGTACAGCGGATGCTCTTCTCCTTCCTGATACTGAGTCTCACCCACCTTCAAAGAAGACTTCTGGGTCTTCTCATGCTGAGAAGCCCTGTTTGGTATCAGCCTTGACATCCAGTACAGAGCCCTGTTGACTTAAGGACTCTGTGAGGAGATCAGCATCAACACCAACTCCCTTGGTACTAGCTCTTCTGGTACCTCATGCTCTTAACAGGCCAAGAACTTAGAGAACATAGAGATTGCTTGCTCATGCCACCTCTGGTACTGGCAGCTACCTCACAGCAGGCAGCCCAACAACTCGTCTCACTGGTACTGAGCTCATTGCTGCTCCCACAAGACTTCTTTATCCTTCAGGAACCCAACTCTCCTCTTTTGGCCAGTATCAAAAGGGATCACCTGGTGGTACCGTTAGACCAGCAAGTATCCACTCTCCCTGTGGAACTAACCTGACCACCAGTCTTGGCCAGCTCCAGTACAGATTCCACCTCCAGTACCAAAGTGGCTTCCAGTCCCCAAGAAGAAGGGAGGATGAAGGCCAATCCTACACCTCAGAGTGCTAAATCTGTAAAAACGGAAACACTTTCACTTCCGGTTCACCCAAAGAGGGACTGTCCCCATCAGAGTCCCATCTCACTTGCATACTCAACTACCAGTTGAGCTTAAAGACCTCAGGCCTGTTGGTGAGCTCCAAGAAGAGCCACTTCAAACCTGTTAAGGCTTTTCACTGTCTTGCTGGCAGAGTTTCCACTTTCACACACCTCACAGCATACAGATTCTTTCAGAGCCCAAGGATATATACAGTGCAGGTGCAGACCCAGAGACGTTGTTCCCAAAAATCTCTATCAAAAGCACATGTGTATCTGAAGTGGAGTATCTATAGGAACAACACATTTTGAAGAACTGCAGTTACTGTACAGGTAAGTAGCGCCTCCTGAGTATTTATCAAACCATTCATTGTCCTCTGTGACTTGGCTGCAATATGGAGTTGTTCTGGATTAGCTATCTCAATAACTCTGTGTGGATGCTCTAATTCTGCAATAAATGTCCACACATGGCATCATTCAAGGACATTTATTCCAGAATTAGAGCATCCATACATGGAATTTTTTGGGAATAGTTATTCCTGTATAACTCCATGTGTAGGTATCTGAAAGTTGAGGTCTTGTAACACTTGCTGTTTCACAAACAGTGGTATATCAGTGTGAGGCGACTATCCGTTTGCTTCAGGCTGGATAGAATCTTATTCTAATAACCATCTTCTAGTCTAAATTGTGCTACAGTGTTTCAAAATGACATGGGCTCCACTTGTCTTGCAGCTACAGTAGTCTTTCAGATGGCACAATAAGTTGTGGCCTGTCTTATCTCTTTCCCCTGAAGCACAGCTCCATTTCATCTGATGTATTCCATTCTACTAGTGACAGGCTGTGTTTAATTCACTTGGGAGTAATTGCCATCTTGAGCAAGGGCTGGAACATTTTAGCAATGCCTTCCTTAATCTCCTCCAGGCCAACTGCAATGAGTGTGATTTTAGGGGCCTGCACTAACCATTATAAGAAACAGGAAGAGAGACTGCCTATGTAATTATAAATAAATAAGTGAAATGGGAAAAAAACAACTTGAGCATCTGTTTTGTGTGTCTATATGATTGTGCTCTACATCAATTTTCGAACTTTTTTTTCTGGTGACCCAGCTTAAGAAAATTGTTGATGCCTGCAACCCAGCGGAGCTGGAGTTGAGGTGTTTGGGGTGTGGGAGGGGCTCAGGGCTTGGGCAGAGAGTTGGGGTGTGGGGGTGAGGAGTGGGGTGGGGACAGGGATGGGGGTTTGGGGTGCCGGAGTGGGCTCCGGGTTTGGGGGGGGGACTTAAGGCTGGAGTGAGGGAGGAGGTCAGGGCTCTGAGCTGGGCGTGCAGGCTCGGGTGGGGCTGGGGATGAGGGGCTTGGGGTGTAGGAAGGGCCTCTGGGTTGAGGGGGGCCCAGGGTTGTGGTGCAAGCTTACCTTGGGTAGCTCCTGGTCAGAGGTGCAGCGAGGATGCTAAGGCAGGCTTCCTGCCTGTCCTGGTACCATGAACCGTGCTGCGCCCCAGAAGTGGCCAGCAACAGATCCAGCTCTTAGGCGGAGGCATGCAAGCAGCTTTTTACGGCTCTTGCCCACAGGCATCACTCCCCAAGTTCCCATTGGCTGTGAGTGCAGAGCTCATGCTCGGTGCGGGCTCGGCATGTGGAACCCCGTGACCCCCTGCCTAGGAGCCGGACCTGCTGCTGGCCGCTTCTGGGGTGCAGCTCGATGTCAGAACAGGTAGAGACTAGCCTGCCTTAGCCGTCAGCATCGCCAACGGGACTTTTAACGGCCCAGTCAGCAGTGCTGACCAGAGCTGCCACAACCCAGTGTTTTGCATTCCCGCTGTCGTGACCCACAATTTGAAAACCACTCATCTACAGGAACATTGTCAACGTTTAGAATCTTAAAACATGATCTACGTTTTTTCTTTATCCGTTAACAGTCACAGTATATATTTTTCATGAACAACTAATTGATTCAGTGTTTTCTCCCTTGCTGTCTTCTCCTTTGCCCAAATCCTACAGGGAAAAAAGTCAGTAGCTCAGTCCTCAGAAGTGACCTTACAAGCCAACTATTGGAAAGACCCTAAAATTAACGATTCATTATGTGAACAGTGTGGGGAAGCTGCAATAACAAGCCATGTTTTGTGCAGCCTAGTCTTTGGAACTGAACCTGCAATGACAAACTAGTATGTGTCTTTGCAGTGCAGCACTTTTTAAAAAAAATTATAAAGATAGATTTCAGTTTCATGTTTCCCAACGTTTGTTATAAACAAAAAATAAAAACACCTTGAGTCTGTCCTTTTAACAGTAGTTTTTCAGTTTAAAGCAGACACTCTATAGCTGAATTTCTACCTTAAACCTCCCTGAATATCTCATTTCAGAAAATCTTTACACATTTATTAGACAGGGATGGTAAAATTGTCAGTAGTAGTGCAGACAAGGCAGAAGAGTTCAATAAATATTTCAGTTCTGTATTTGCGAGGAAGCTGGATCATGTCACAGTTTGCAGTGATAATTACACACTTTCTGATATTCTAACAGTAAGTACAGAGAATGTTACACAAACTGCTAATGCTAAACATTTTCAGATCTGAAAGACCAGATAATTTGTACCCAAGAGTTTGAAAAGAATTGATGAGGAGCTCTCTGAGCCATTGATGTTGATATTTTACAAAACTTTTGGAATACTGACGAAGTCCAAGAAGACTGGGGAAAAAGTTAATGTGTCAATATTTTAAAAGGGTAAACAGGATGACCCAGGTAACTATAGGCCACTTAGCCTAACATGGATCCCAGGTAAAATCACGCAAAGCCTGATATGGGGTACAGTCAATAAAGAATTAAAATATGGCAGCATAATTAATACCTCTCCATGTGGTTTCATGGAATATAGGTCTTGGCAAACAATTTTGACAGCATTTTTTGATTCTATTACAAGTTTGGTTGACAAAGATAACTGTTGGCGTAATAGACTTCTGTAAGACATTTGATTTAGTACTGCACGACATTCTGATTTTAAAAATTAGCACTATACTAGAGTTCAAACCAATCACCAGAGAGGTGAGAACAGGCATTGTGGGACGCCTCTCAGATGCCAGTTGCACCACTGTAATCGCCACGATGGCTACACTGGCACCACAGCGCTGTAGCCCCAGCACAGAAAGCTCTATGCCTCTCGTCAGGGTGATTTTTTTTTTTTATAGAGCACTACAACTGCTTAGTTTCTGTGCACAATGTGGCTTGTCCGTGTTTACACCTCAGGAGTTACAGCACAGAAAGCTGCTTTACTGCCCAGAAACTTCCCAGTGTAGATGGGGCCTAAGGGCTTGTCTACACTGGCACTTTACAGTACTGCAACTTTCTCAGGGGTGTGAAAAAAAAAAAGCCCGAGCACTGTAAGTTTCAGAGTAGTGTAGACAGTGCTAGTGTGGTGGGAGCCACGCCCCTGGTGGAGGTTGGGTTTTTTGCAGCGCTGGGAGACCTCACTCCCAGTGCTGGTGCTGCGACTACACAGCCATGTGGCAGCACTTTAACGGTAGCGTTTTAACGCTGCTAGTGAAGACGTGCCGTAAACCTTTTCCATGCTCATGTGCTGTGAAGCTTGTGTTTGGAACACAGGAAGTACAAGCCACATGGCAAGAGGAATATAATGGGCAGCTGCACCAACTCCATTTTGTTTTCAGTCCTGCTTCTTATCTCTGGAGTAACTTTGCTACAAACTGAATCTCTGGACAAAGGACTGAATGACTCATTCAAGTTGTGAATGTACTCCAGAGGAACTTTCAAGCCAGCAAACTTACCAATACTGCTAAGAACCTGCTACATGGATTTTGAATCTTTGTATGTATGTGATTTTTTTACCATTTCGCATCTCTCTTCTTGGTCTTTCCTTTTTCTTTATTATAAACCTTTCGTTTTAGAGACTAAAGGATTGGCTGGCAGTGTGACATTTTGGGTAAGATCCAACCTAATACTGACCTGGCAATGTGGCCGGTCCTTTGGGGTCCGAAGAACATTTTATATAGTGGCAGAGTTTTAAAATAACTTCTCACTGTACTGGATCTATGTGCTGACTGGGAGCCAGACAAGTAGAATGCAATAAGGGGGCTGTGTGATTCCCCCCTTTTTTTCACTTCTTGATAACCAGTGTGGGGGATCAGAAGCAGAGTTTGTGACTGGCTGGGGAGTTTAACTTCATTGTTACCCACCAGTCTTGGGAGTATCTGCACAGCTTTTCGCCGCTTGCCCTGACCTTCAGTGAGGGCTACCCCAGGTGCACTTAATACAAATAAACACAGGTCCTGCATTGAGGAACCAAGAATGTAGGTCACTTATGAGATGTAGGACTGTATTTTGGAAAGCAATAACTCAGACAGGACTTTAAGGATCATAGTGGATAACCAATTGAATGTGAGTTGGTAGTGCAATGTGGTGACAAAGAAAGCAAATGCAATCTTTGGATATATAGTCAGGGGACGAATGAGTAGAAGTACAGTAGAAAGGTGTTACTACCATTGTATATGGCATTTGTGAGACCAATGCTAGAATAGTGTGTCCACTTCTGATGACCACTCTTTTAAAAGAATGTTGATAAATTGAAAAGGATTGTGAAGAGTTGCAAGCATGATATAAGATCTGAAAAACCTGCCTCACAAAGAGAATAAAGAAACTCAATCTATTTATCTTAACAAAATTAAATTTAAGAGGCGACATGATCATGGTCTACAAGAACCTACATGGGGAGATTTTGCATAGTAGAGGGCTCCTTAATCTAACAGACAGACAAAAGCAGAATAAAATATATAATAGATAGAAGCTGAAGCTAGACAAATTCAGATTAGAAATAAGGCATGATTTCTTTTAGAGAGGTTAATTAGCCATTGGAACAACTTACCCTAGGGATGTGGTGGATTCTCCATTACTTGAAGTCTTTAAGCAAGGCCGAATGGCTATCTAAATTATATGCTGTAGTCTAACTCAGCTGGAAGTGACGGGCTTGATGCAGGAATCACTTGGTGAAATTCTAGGTGTTATGGATGAGATCAGACTGACTAATCATAATAGTTCCTTCTGGCCTTAAAATTTATGAACCTTGGTGAAATATAGTGCTACCTGGCAGTAACACAGGGAGTGGTATAACTGCTCTTCATGATACAATGAGAACCTTATCAGACCAAAGTCTTAATTGATAATCTGTTGAGGGACCCCTTTCTTGTTTTAAGCTCTGATGTGGGGTCCCCTAATGCAGTGTTTCCCTCTTCTGCACATACTTCTGCATTTTTATTTCTTCTTTCTAGGAAGAGAATGGGGACTATACTTATGTGGAAAGAGTGCGGATCCCATTGCCTCATGGAACTTTACTGATGATGGAGGGAGCTACCCAGGAAGACTGGCAGGTGAGAATACTTGGGTAACATGAACAAGTTTTTCCCATCGAGGTATAGTTTTCTGGATTTCCACAGACTGCACCAGTGGGGACATGAGTTACTGGGAAAGCTATTGGGAGATATGTGTTATACAATAAAATGACAGTTCACTATATATTAACAGTGCTTTCCATCCAAGAATCTCAATGCATCCCACAAAATTTATGGCTTAAGTTGAATAGCATCTCTGCACGATCAATAAGTGATATATATCAGAGGGGTAGCTGTGTTAATCTGTATCCACAAAAACAACAAGGAATCCAGTAGCACCTTAAAGACTAACAGATTTATTTGGGCATAAGCTTTCATGGGTAAAAATCCTCACTTCTTCAGATGCATGGAGTGAAAATTACTGATACATAAATATACTGGCACATGAAGAGAAGGGAGTTACCTTACAAGTGGAGAACCAGTGATGACAAGGCCAATTCAGTCAGAGTAGATGTGGTCCACTCCCAATAATTGATGAGGAGGTATCAATACCAAGAGAGGGAAAATTGCTTTTATAGTGAGCCAGCGACTCTAGTCCCTATTTAACACCAAATTATGATGTTAAGTTTTCAAATAAATTGTAGCTCTGCAGTTTCTCTTTGAAGTCTGTTTTTGAAGGTTTTTTGTTGAAGAATGGCTACTTTTAAATCTGTTATAGAATGTCTGGGGGGATTGAAGTGTTCTCCTACTGGCTATTGTGTATTACCATTCCTGATGTCTGATTTCTGTCAATTTATTCTTCTACACAGAGACTGTCTGGTTTGGCCAATGTACATTGCAGAGGGGTATTGCTGGCACATAATAGCATACATCACGTTAGTAGATGTGCAGGTGAATGAGGCCTTGATGGTATGGCTGTTGTGGTTGGTGTCGCTACGGTAGATATGGGGACAGAGTAGGCAATGGGGTTTGTTACAGGGATTGGTTCCTGGGTTAGTGTTTCTATGGTGTGGTGGGTAGTTGCTGGTGAGTATGTGCTTCAGGTTGTGGGGCTACCTGAAAATGAGGATTGGCCTGCCTCCCAAGGTCTCTGAGAGTGAGGGATCGTTTTCCAGGATAGGTTGTAGATTGCTGATAATGTGCTGAAGAGATTTTAGCTGGGGGCTGTACATGATGGTCAGTGGTGTTCTGTTGTTTTCCTTGTTAGGCCTGTGCTGTAGTAGGTGACTTCTGGGTACCCGTCTCGCTCTGTCAATCTGTCTCCTCACTTCGCCAGATGGGTATTGTAGTTTTAAGAATGCTTGATATAGATCTTGTAGGTGTTTGTCTCTGTCTGAGGGATTGGAGCAAATGCAGTTGTATCTTGGGGCTTGTAGACAACGGATTGTGTGACATGTCCTGGATGGAAGCTGGAGGCATGTAGGTTAAGTATAGTGGTCAGTAGGTTTCCGGTATAGGATAGTGTTTATGTGACCATCACTTATTTGCACTGTAGTGTCCAGGAAGTGGATCTCTTTTGTGGACTGGTCCAGGCTGAGACTGATGGTGCGGTGAAAATCGTTGAAATCCAGGTGGAATTCTTCAAGGGCCTCCTTCCTGTGAGTCATATGATGAAGATGTCATCAATGTAGCACAAGTAGAGGAGGGGTGCTAGGGGACAAAAGCTGAGGAAGCGTTGTTCTAAGTAAGCCATAAAAATGTTGGCATACTGTGGAGCCATGCGGGTACCCATAGCTGTGCCGCTGACTTGAAGGTATAAGTTGTCCCCAAATCTGAAATAGTTGTGGGTGAGGATAAAGTCACAAAGCTCAGCCACCAGGTGTGCCGTGGCCTCATTAGGGATACTGTTCCTCACAGCTTGTAGTCCATCCTTGTGTGGAATATTGGTGTAAAGAGCTTCTACATCCATGGTGGCCAGGATGGTGTTTTCAGGAAGATCACCAATGCATTGTAGTTTCCTCAGGAAGTCAGTGGAGTCTCGAAGATATCTAGGAATGCTGGTAGCGTAGGGTCTGAGGAGAGAGTCCAAATAGCCAGATAATCCTGCTGTAAGAATGCCAAAGCCTGAGATGATGGGGCGTGCAGGATTTCCAGGTTTATGGATCTTGGGTAGCAGATAAAATACTCCTGCTCAGGGCCCTAAGGGTGTGTCTGTGTAGATTTGTTCCCATGCTATAGCAGGGAGTTTTTGAGCAGATGGTATAGTTTCTTTTGGTACGCCTCATGGAATCAGAAGACAGTGGCCTGTAGAATGTGGTATTGGATTGTTGCCTGGCAGCCTCCGGTTCGTAATCTGACATGTTCATGATGCCTACAGCATCTCCTGTCTGCTGTTTTAATTATATTGTCAGAGTTGTTTCTGAGTCTGTGGATGGCATTGTGTTCTGTACAGCTGAGGCTATGGGGCAAGCGATGCTGTTTGTTCATAATTTCAGCCTGTGCATGTCTGCGGAAGCACTCTGTGTAGAGGTTCAGTCTGTCATTGCGACCATCAGGAGGAGTCCACGCAGAGGAGTTCTTCTTGTAGTGTTGGTAGGAGGGTTCCTGTGGGTCAGTGCACTGTTCGCTGGTGTGTTGAAAATATTACTTGAGTTGGAGACGGCTAAAGTAGGCTTCTAGATCACCGCAGAACTGTATCATGGGCATGGTGGGGCAGAAAGAGAGTCCCCGAAATAGGACAGACTCTTCTTCAGTGTGGTTGGATAGATTTGACAATATTGTTGGGTGAGTTAAGGGTACCTGTTGTACCCCTGTTGTAGCCCCCTGTGGCATGTACGAGTTTAGTTTACTGTTCTTTTTCCTCTGTAGAGAAGTAGAGTGTGTGTTGTAAATGGCTTGTCTTGTTTCTGTAAAGTCCAGCCAAGTGGAAGTTTGTGTGTGGAAGGTTGGTTTTGCATGAGAGTCTCCAGCTTTGTGAGCTCATTCTTGATCTTCTCTTGTTTGCTGTACAGGATGCTGATCAGGTAGTTCCTCAGTTTCCTTGAGAGTGTGTGGCACAATCTCTCACCATAGTCAGTGTAGTATGTCTATTGCAGTGGATTTTTACCTTCAGTCCGTTTGGTATGTCGTCCATCTGTTTGTACTTGGAGAGGAAGATGATGTCTGTCTGTACAATACTCACCTGGGGAAGTGAGGAGACAGGTTGACAGATCGAGATGGGTACCCAGAAGTCACCTAGTACAGGGTAGGCCCAACAAGGAAAATAACAGAACACCACTGGCCATCACTTACAGCACCCAATTAAAACCAGCACATTATCAGTGATCTACAACCTATCCTGGAAAACGATCCCTCACTTTCACTGACCTTGGGAGGCAGGCCAATCCTCGCTTACGGACAGCTCCCCAACCTGAAGCAAATACTCACCAGTAACTACCCACCACACCACAGAAACACTACCCCAGGAACCAATCCCTGTAACAAACCCCGTTGCCTACTCTGTCCCCATATCTACTCTAGCGATACCATCATAGGACCCCACCACATCGGCCACACCATCAGACCGTCCTGACTGAATTGGCCTTGCCAGCACTGGTTCTCCACTTGTAAGGTGTCAACTATCAGAGGGGTAGCCGTGTTAGTCTAGATCTGTAAAAGCAGAAGAGTCCTGTGGCACCTTATAGACTAACAGACGTATTAGAGCATCCGACGAAGTGGGTATTTACCCACGAAAGCTCATGCTCCAATACGTCTGCTAGTCTATAAGGTGCCACAGGACTCTTTGCCACTTGTAAGGTAACTCCCTTCTCTTCATGTGCCAGTATATTTATGCCTGAATCTGTAATTTTCACTCCATGCATCTGATGAAGTGGGATTTTTTACCCACGAAAGCTTATACCCAAATAAATCTGTGAGTCTTTAAGGTGCCACCAGACTCCAAGTGATATATAGTGATCACTCCACCCACCACTTAAACACCTATGTAATGGTCCTGCATTTAGGAGAGGCAGTGACGAACACAGTATGCATCTGAAAGTGCATAAGCAATTTAGGAAGACAGAACATAATGAAGTTGTAATTTGGTCTAACCACTCTACTGTTACAAAACATTCTGTGAGTTTCTTAATGGCTCTGAGCAGTCAGGACATGGGTTTTATGTCTTATCAAATTCCTGTATTTTGAAAAGTGAGTAATGTCACCATCCTGTAAAATGAGGATACAAAGTATTTTGTATTTGAATATTAAATGTGTTTTAAATTATGGAAACTCATATTATTTTTGTTCATAATGTTTATAGCATCGGGTACCTAAGGAATATCATGCCAGGGAACCACGGATAAACTTGACATTTAGGACCATTTATCCAGACCCTGAGGGAATGTAAAGGTGAATGAAGACAACTGTCTTGGATATTACTGGATATAACATCACAGTTGATCCAAAGCCTCAGACAGTGTGCTGGTTTGGAGCGAGAAGCCATAATGGATTCACAGTTACTGTCAAACATCTGATGGGGAGAGGGGAACGGAGCTGTCATCATGGAAAACTGTGACAGTCACAAGTTTCCTGTAACATGCAGATGATACTGTCGTATTTTCAGACATAAGATGCTATTTAATTTTGCTAATTCATAGACTTCGTTTTGTTTGATTTTAAAAAACAATAATGACCTGTCCCTTTGGAGAGAGGTGAAAATGCTTGATAAAATTAAAGATATGAGAGTTCACCCATGGGAAAGCAGCTTCAGTGATCAGTGCTTTTTTACCACCACTCCAGTACCCTGGCAAAATGTGAATGGGTTTTTATAGCAGAGACAAATAACAGAAAATAATCCTGTCTTACTGGTCTACATTAAACCGTGCAGGTGTGTGTATAAATAATACTTTGCACTTACATAGCACATCAACTCAGAGGCTCTTGGTGCACTTATAATGAAGGCTATGATTTGGTCCTGGTGGCTGCAGAAGTCACGGAATCCGTGACTTCTGCAGACCTCCATGACTTCAGCCTGCAGCAGCTGGGAGCTGCAGGGTACCCCACCATTCATGGTGGCCGAGAGCTGCAGAATACCCTGTGGCCCAGAGTGGTGGGGAATCCCCCGCTGCTCCCCAGTCTCTGCAGGGAATTTCCCAGAGCTCCCCAGTCCCTGAGACCCCCGGCAGGTCCTCTGCTGCCACTGCCACCAGGGGAACCCTTGCATCTCCCCAGCCTAGGGGGGAGGGAAGGGAATCTCCCAGAGGTCCCCAGGCAGCAGGAGATCCCCTGCAGCTCCCCAGCCTCAATGGGCTGGGGTCACTCCCAGTTACTGGGCAGGGACCGCAGCTTCCAGCCACAGCAGGGCAGGGTGCTGGACCATTCTCCCCTCCCCATTGGTCATGAACATTTTTAGTAAAAGTCAGGGACAGGTCACGGCTTCTGTGAATTTTTGTTTATTGCCTGTGACCTATCTAGGACACTTACTAAAAATATCCATGACAAAATCGTAGCCTTATTTAAATACTATAACCTAGCTCTTACATAGTGCATTTACTCTGTAGATCACAAAACACTTGACAAAGGAGGTAAGTTGTATTGTTGTTTGCATTACAGTAGCTAGAGGCCACAACCAAGATCAGGGCTCCTGTGTACTATGTGTTATACAAACAGCTCTTGCCCTAAGCAATAGGTGGGACAGACAAGAGTGTGAGGGGAAACAGGCACAGAAACAAGAAAGGATTTACCCAAAGTCTCACAAGTCAATGACAAATTTGAGTAGAACTCATATCTCCTGACTACCAGTCTGGTGCCTTACCCCCTAGACTATGTTGCCTTGGTGCTTCACTGGTCACCAGTAAAGCCTTACACCACACCGACAAGGTTGAGGAATATTATTTCGGTTTTATAAATAGGAAATCTAGGTTGCAAAGAAATTAAGGTCAACATTGTGAAAAGTGGCCAAGGATTGTGGGCACTTCAGATTTTGAGACTCTGTATTTGAGATACGTAGGGTCTGATTTTTCAGCAGTACTGAGCACTTGCAACTTCCATTGACTTCAGTTGGAGTTATGGGTGTCCAGCACCTCTGAAACTCTGGCCTTGGATATCTCAAATTGGGTGCCCAAAACTCCTGACTATGTTTTGAAGATTTGAGCCTAAATTATTTCCCCATTGTCATGAGAACCCACCATTCCTGACTCCTCATCCTACTCTCTGACCATTAGAAAATTCTTCTGTATGTATGTGTAATCTCACAAATTCAGGTTATAGTGAAAAACACTTCCATCAAACCTCTTGTGTTCCAGACAGGCAAACAGCAGCTAAAGCCCAGTTCTGGGTAGTCTTGCAGGAACTGTTAAAAGCTTGCCTTGCCTACCTTTCTTTGCTGCTATTGGAACCAATGAATTCATGGTCACTGTTCTGTTAAGCAAAGCCAGATATGCCCATATGTGGCTAAATACTCTCTATAGTTACTTGTTCGTCAGCTATGCTTGGCTGCAGGATGGTACATGTTCATTTTCTATATATTGTGGGACCACACAAGCATTGATAAACATTCTCTGTATTGTCTCACATCAGTTAAGCTAAGCTTGATGATGCCCCTCTCTATTGTCAACGTAAATCAGCATTTAGAAAAAGTCTGCTTCTGATTAGCCAGTGCTATCTACTGCATTATGGAAGAAAATTGTTCCCTGATGACAACAGTCAAGTGACTAATTGTCTGCTATGCGTAAATTTTCATTTTTATTGGTGATTGTAAAGGATAAACTCTCAAGCCACTGCAGTACTCAAGCTCTAAATTGGGCAGAATTGATTTCTCAGTGAATCACACAAGTATAATACTGTTCTGATGTCTGCCTAAAGTACTGTACAGCATTTAAAACTATATTTCTAAAGTGCATGAATGGTGATGGGAAAGAGTTATTAAAATGAAGGGGTTATGTAGATAAACCCAGGGTTTTTTTAGATGCTTTTGGGGTCGGGGGGGTTCACCCTGCTTTCCTGATGTTATCCTGACTCGGTTTCTTACCTTCAGATGGAAGGGTCTGATAAAACTGTAATAAGTTGGTGTTGAAGGATACAGCCATTTGCTTTGCTTTCTGTTGTCATCTGGTGCTGTGCGCACACTGCTGGGTGCCATGTTGGGTGCTGTAGTTCCTACAAAAAGAACTTTCTCTCCTTAACCAGGTGCCTGAGTTGACTCCTCCCAGGGGCTTGTACTTATGTCTGTAACTTTCATTGCTGCCCAGCACTACATCCAGGCAGAAGCACAGTCCAACGGTTACTTCAGACAATGAGCCTTCTCTGCTGCTGCCTGTAAAGTGTGAAAAAGGTGTTGATTACAGATTGCTCTCACCCCTCGCTCCACCGATATGGCCACCAGGTGCCCGTTATCTACCGGGTAATGAGCGTTGGAATAGGGCGGAGGTTCGATCACTGGATGCCCTGGGGGGGGGTGACAAGTGCCCAAGGGTAGTGACGGGGATAACGCAAGCAATCAGTCGTAGTGTTAAAGATTAAGGATTTATTAAATGAGTCACAGATAAGGATAAGGGATAACACAATTAGTTACAGCTTGGGCTTACAATATAATACTAGAACAAATAACACAAACACTACAATTACAAATAGAAGCTGGCCCTGGTATTTTTCTAAATCCCAGTAATTATTCAGGTCGTCCCAGGGGTTAGTAAAAGTGATATTGGTGCTATTAGTACTCATAAATGCAGCAACTAATCTTAGTAGACACAAATTGCTAGGCTCAACTGGTCCCCCTTGCGTTCAAGGTTTCCTGGTCAACGGGTTTCCCCTAGCAGGAGCCTTGGGGCGGCTGGAACCAGTCTCTGCCTCTTATCTAACAACACAGATGTACAGATATCCTTAACAACTAATTATACTTACACATACAAACCACAAAAGTTTCATTACGGCCGGCAAGCTGTCAGGCTTCAGGAAACGCGTGAGCCCGGAGAGAGACTGCAGGGCGATCAATCCTGGATACGGTTCGACGGGAATTCGATTTCTCTCTGCCTGTCCCCGGGGGGGGGCCAACAATATATAACGAATTTTTCGTCATAATTTATAATAAGCCAATTGCAGGGTCGCGAGTGGCTCATGCCCATACAAGGGAGGCAATCGGCCCCCAGCATCTCTACTCAGGAAGCAACCGTCTGGGGGAAACTTCCCCTCCTCAGGTCGGCCGACCGCAAGGTGCTGTTTCCTGTTACAAGTTCTGCTTTCTGAGCAGCTATGTGATCAGTGGCAGTTCTGGGGGCTGGGGGAAAATTCCGTTGGGGGGTGGAGGCCGAAGCACTTGTTGTATGGCCCTGGGGCCAAACTTGGGGGTCTAACATGCCCCCATGCTCCGGCCGACAACGCCCAACATACCTAAACCTCAGTGTCCGAGTCAGCGTCCGCTCCTACGAGCGGACGCGTCTCAGTGGCCGAGGCAATAAGGGCACTTCCCACCATCCGCCGAACACAGGCCTTAACAAAAGCACACCCGAGGCAGAGGAGGCAGAGGCCCACCACAAGCGACACAAAAAGGGCCTGAAAATAAGACTTATAGGCTCCAAGGCCCAGCCACTCCAGCCATGACCAGAAGCGGAAGGTCTCTCTGGACTCACGCACAGCAGTTCCCAAGGCCTGAAGGTCATTAATCACTTCAGTTAAGTTTCCAGAAATAGAAGACAGAGAGATACAGCACTTATCTTTAAACTGTGGATACATAGATATGAGGGTTTCACAAAAATCCCGTGATTGCAACAAAAATTGTATCATTAAGCGATTCTGAAAAGAATAATCTGCTAATTCACCTAATCGCTGATTAACTAAGCTAAAGCCCTTTGCAGTGGTGTTGGCTAACGTTTCTATAGCTAACGATTGGAATAATACTTGCTCACGTAATAACATATATCCTACGGGGTTAAATGAGACCACTGAAGATACTACAGAGGACAACGCACCCTTTGCCCTCTCCCACCATCCCCAAGAACGTCGAACCCGCCCGGCTGAACTGGGCTGCCAGGTCTTAACATAAATGCCACCTCCTTTTATTAAAATGGAACCAATGGTACATACACCTCTAGGATTGGGAGGAAGCACCGCATAGGCTGCCTTGCCACACAGCCAAAAGTGCCCGGGTCTGAGGAACCAAGGGGAAAAGGTCGAGTCCTGACAGGCCGAGCCTCCCTTAAAAACTAACTTCTTAATGTGGCTGTGGGATAGATATGTGTGCTTAAGGGGCTGATAGAAGTTTTTTGCCGTTATAAGTGTTGCCGCCGGACCCAATTTTCCGGCCGCGGTTACTGCATAAAACGGGGGGTGGGGACGTACGATTGAAAATAGGGCTGCTGGCCGTCTCATTTCCATCTACCAGCTGCCACTGGGAACAATTGGGGTAAGCCCCAACCCAACTAGTTTCTGTTCGATTATGTCCCAAAAAGGCCCAACAGTGGGATGCCATGGGCCTTTCCCCAGGTGACAAGGGGAGTGGGCCCATACGACGTACCCTAATTTCATTAAAAATAGGAAAAACAAGGGGGGAAATGGGGTCAAAAAGATCATTTGTGCAACCTGTCCATTGTACGGTGGGGAGCCACTGAGCAAAGGGGGAAGAACAATTGAGGGGATTATTAATACTACTAAAGTTAAACACTAACGGCAATAAATCAAACAAAGGCCTATTTACAGACAGCCTGTTGGAACATGCAAGACAGTTATCAGAGGTCAGCGAAGATAAGTCGATGTTTCCTCCCAGGGCTTCCTGGATCCAATAGGCTGCGAACAGAAGCTGATGGATATTTTCGCCCACACGATACCGTCTCGGGTTCAGCAGAGGTGGGTCCCTCTGATCGTTGTTCTGGCCTCCCGCCGCTATGGCGAACTGTAAGACAGAACAGAAGGCGGCCTTATTGGCCCCCGTTAGTTCGTTCCTGATTCGGAACGCTTGCTTATCCAGTTATGATGGACCAAGGTGTGGGTGCCCCGGGCATCCACAATCGTGTAGGTGTTAGGATATTTACCTGTACTTACAATTTGGGCAGCGTAGGGTTCTCGGTGACCTGAGGCCTGTGGCTCAGCCACCCAGACTAGTTGGTCAGGCTGATATACGGGAGTCCAGGGGCCTCTAGGTCTGGGGCTGATTTCAGGCCAACGAGAATAGTTTGCATTGAGAGAGATTAGAACCTGCGGTAATAGTGCACTCCAACCCTTATAGTCAGCGTTGGGATTAACTGAACGTATCATGGTTTTCAGAACCCCGATTTTCCGCTCTACAACACCATTACTTTCGGGGTGATACTTCAAGTGAATATGGAGGGAAGCCCCCCATCCCAGCACTAATGCTTCAAAACGTTTGCTGGTAAACGGGGGTCCTCCATCTGCTTGAACTTCGGAGGGTACACCCCATGCTGCGGCTACCTGTTGCAGTGCCCCAGCCACAGCCGCAGCCGTGGTGGTATTTAGAGGGATGCAGTGAGTTTGACGGGAGCCCAAATCTACCACTACCAGAGCCTTGGTTCGTTCAGGGTGTTTATGCTGACCCTTGTTAACAGGGCTCTCAGCTGGAAGGGCTGAAATGGGGTTCTTCGGGGCTGGTGGCATTCGGAGCCGGGACACGGCCTCATATAAGGTAATAAGGGGTTGCCCAACCCAACCATGCAACAGCAGGAGTCCCCCTGTGTCAATCGGTGGGGCGCCATCTACGGCCAAGTCCACCGCGTCCCGTTGGACCGGAATTTGAGTGGGATCTGTGACATAAATAAAGGGGACACCTGACTGAACCTGTTGCTGGTCTAAATTTAACGGTACCACTTGTGGGTTCCACACTATGATGGACGCTCCGGCAATAGCCCAGATGATCTCATGGGGTGTATTTACGCTGCCGGGAGGTACATACAGTCCCTTAAAACTGCCTTTCATGGCCAAGACGGCCGCGGCCGGGGTGGTGAGCGGCCATACCTCATTTCCCAAGAGATGATGACCCGGGAACCCCGACGCCCAATTGGACGTTTTGGCCAGAACAGCGGCTTCCTCCCTATCCACCATCTCTGCCCCGTGATCCAGGGCCAGACGACCCAGCCACACTAGGGGTGCCTCGCCCTCCCTGCGCCTTGTGTCTGCTAAGAATTCCTTCATCTCCGCCTTGGTGCGAGTTCGGTACTCGGTAGTCGTAACTGTCTGACCTGTATAATAATCCACCTTACTTTTGGTGATAGCAACAGGCATGGCCTCCATCTGCCCCTTCTTCTCAGGCGCAGGTGGGGCTGAGGGGAGTGCGGGATAAATTAAAGGGCAAGGGGGGGCTTCATAAGGGGGTGGTCTCCCATCCTCCTGCTCTTTGCCACTTATCTCACACTCTGCGCTGTCGGTGTCGTTAGCAGCGGCTTGTTTAGCAGCAAACATAGTGCTTCCATGAAGGACCGCACAGAGGTCCAGCGTTTTGTTTAATGCGCTGAACAAGACCGTGGACACGTCTTCCAACTTATACTCGTCTGGTCTAAGTTTCCTTGTCCGCCTGGTCTGTTCCAATTCCTTCATTAAGTGGACTAACAACCCGTGGGCTGGATCACCCGGCTGTACCCGGGGCGGGAGTATGAATTTGGGAACGGTGGCCCCGGATCTTTTTATGATACGGCTACACTCGTTCCAAATGCCAGACGGTGTCTCGGTCCGACTAGTCTCCGCAACCCCCGTGCACTGGGATTGCAGGGAACCATCGGCCGGCTGACATTTAAAGGTGGGATGGCAATAGAGGAGACATCCTACGGCAGGCAGGGTTAATGAGGTTGTATAGCTTTTTGACCCTGACCCTGATTCTATAATACAAATCCAATCTAGGGTGGGCTTAGCAGACTGTCTGCTGGCCACTTGGTGAAATTGCAGGTGTTGAAATTGCTCGAGCTCAGATTGTTCACGGTCCCCACTACACCACGGGCACTGACCCTCCCGAAGGCATCCTGTTCGTGACGCCATGTTGATTACAGATTGCTCTCACCCCTCGCTCCACCGATATGGCCACCAGGTGCCCGTTATCTACCGGGTAATGAGCGTTGGAATAGGGCGGAGGTTCGATCACTGGATGCCCTGGGGGGGGGGTGACAAGTGCCCAAGGGTAGTGACGGGGATAACGCAAGCAATCAGTCGTAGTGTTAAAGATTAAGGATTTATTAAATGAGTCACAGATAAGGATAAGGGATAACACAATTAGTTACAGCTTGGGCTTACAATATAATACTAGAACAAATAACACAAACACTACAATTACAAATAGAAGCTGGCCCTGGTATTTTTCTAAATCCCAGTAATTATTCAGGTCGTCCCAGGGGTTAGTAAAAGTGATATTGGTGCTATTAGTACTCATAAATGCAGCAACTAATCTTAGTAGACACAAATTGCTAGGCTCAACTGGTCCCCCTTGCGTTCAAGGTTTCCTGGTCAACGGGTTTCCCCTAGCAGGAGCCTTGGGGCGGCTGGAACCAGTCTCTGCCTCTTATCTAACAACACAGATGTACAGATATCCTTAACAACTAATTATACTTACACATACAAACCACAAAAATTTCATTACGGCCGGCAAGCTGTCAGGCTTCAGGAAACGCGTGAGCCCGGAGAGAGACTGCAGGGCGATCAATCCTGGATACGGTTCGACGGGAATTCGATTTCTCTCTGCCCGTCCCCGGGGGGGGGCCAACAATATATAACGAATTTTTCGTCATAATTTATAATAAGCCAATTGCAGGGTCGCGAGTGGCTCATGCCCATACAAGGGAGGCAATCGGCCCCCAGCATCTCTACTCAGGAAGCAACCGTCTGGGGGAAACTTCCCCTCCTCAGGTCGGCCGACCGCAAGGTGCTGTTTCCTGTTACAAGTTCTGCTTTCTGAGCAGCTATGTGATCAGTGGCAGTTCTGGGGGCTGGGGGAAAATTCCGTTGGGGGGTGGAGGCCGAAGCACTTGTTGTATGGCCCTGGGGCCAAACTTGGGGGTCTAACAAAAGGGAAAGGGGACATCAGTCTATTTGAATAAACTGCAAGTGTGTGTGAAGCTTGACAGAGCGCTTACCCTGCTATGTTCAGAAACAGGGCCAGATCCTCAGTTGTGTAAATTGTTGTAGCTCAGTTGAAGTCAATGGAGCTCTGACATTTTACTGTAGCTGGAGGTCTGGCTGATGGATTCTAATCCTACCACTGGCTTCTCTGTGCCCATTGTTTGAGGTTTTGATACATTAATGCATGTTTCTCTATTACTATTACTAGTAACATTAAGGTTAGGAATGTAAATGCTCACAAAGTGAGGAAATGGAAGAAGTTAAAATTTCTGCTGTAACATTAACTCAGCCATGCTACACATCCTGTATACTTTGTGGTTTCCGTAAATTCATATTTATGTAGACATTTAGATATCAATCCAGAAATTGATGATACAACACACATGCAGCATATGCAAATTAATGACTACAGTATGAGAACCACTGTTTTTGCACATAAACTCTAGAAGTCATGAGATTTGTAACCTTAACATAAGTTATATTTTAATTTCCCTGTGCATTCCAAAGAGAGAGAAATCCTTCTCCTGAGGTGCTGAAAGCTTCACGGTAGAGAGGTCAACTCCTACAGACGTTAAAAGTCATGCATAAGCACCCAGATTCTCTCCTGTGCTGAGATTCAGTTGGTACAGGAGAGCTTAGGGGCTGCTCTAACTTCTGTGCCAGCTGGCTGTGCTTCCTGTGGGACCACACATCAGTTAAGAATTGGTTGAGTGAAAGTATGCTGTGTCATGCTCTCTCCTGTCCCATACATCGTGTGGGTGGGGTAGTTGGCATAAAGGCTGATTATGCCTCTTTATGCCAGGTGAAAACTTCCCCACACTGGAGAAATAATCAGCTAGCCAGGTAGGGCAACCGTCTACCATTTTGCACTACTTGAGCAGCAGAAAATGGCCAGAATACACAGAGAGAATCTGGTCCAGAATCTGTTTCTACATTGAAATCAATCTACAGAGGAAGTTTTCTGTGTAGATACTAGCCCTGATAGTTCATAGCTCCCGAAGTTACCATGCACAAAAATAAGATTTCAATGCTCATAACACTGGTTTACTGTGGGTGGGAAAATGGATTCTGACAGCAGAAAGGCCTAGGCCTCACTGAGGATCAGCAAAACTGAAATTTCAAGTAATAAACTTCAGGCATAGTTTTTTTCATTCTTTGAGTAAAGCAGTGTCCTAACATTTATTTTAAATGGAAAATGTCGTATTTTACCTTTTGATAACTCAAAGATAGTTGAAGGGGTTTATCTCTGATTTTACAGATTTGAAAAAAAAAATCCCCTCTGAGACTGAATATGAAATATTTCATCCAAAAGGCTTTTTTTAGAATTAAGAGTATACCCCTCACACACAATAGTGTCTTTCTCTTTCATCCTAGGCCTGTTTAATAGACTACATAGTATTCCCAGGCAAAAACTACAGTAAGAGGGAGTGAAGGTTGAAAATACGTATCGGTAATCTAGGATAAAATGTATTGTAATTATCCCCTAAAGAAGCAGAGGATTCAGAGGTGAGGTTTAAACTTAAATCCAAACAAGATATGTAAATGCTCAGGGCATCCTTAACTTTGCCCTCTAATGACACCATGCAATAAGCATGTGATGATAATCAAGACATTGCAGTGTTTGTGGTCCCAGATTAAAATTGATTTTTGAAGACATTTTAGATTTTTTTTCTTTATTTTCCCTTATATTTCTGTGATGGAATTCCCATCTTTTTTCAATTAAAAATGTCATACTTTACTTGATCACAAAACAAGAAACTCAGAGAATGTAGCCATATGATATTTACAACAATATGAAGCTAGGTACTTATCTAAAAATACATCTTTTTTTAACCTTTTAGGGCCAAATTCCTTAGGATGTGTTGGTTGCTATACACTGCTCTAAAGCCTGAACATGTTGGCCCATAAAGGGGGTTTACAGCTCCTTTAGACTGCAGCACATCGTGCATAGTGCACAACACATAGTGCAGCACAATGGGCATTTTAAAAAAAATATACGTAGGATGCATGGTAATTTTTTGTGCCTTTTTTTATATAACTGAACGCTTATCTGTCAGCAGAGGCTACTTCATTAAAATCTTCTCCTTTAGAGAAATGTGAAGAATTCTTTCAAAATGGCCATTATCTCGCACTTTTTTCAGTTGAAGTGAGGCTATTAGTTGTCCTCTGTTAAGACGCCCTCTTTCAAAATGGCTGCTACCTCCTATTGTTCCAAATGCATGAAACCAAGCTCCCCAGAGTAATGGTGAAGAGAAGTAGGATGATAGAGGCAGTGGCCATCTTTGGTACAGGTGGGCTCTGGCCTCTCTCTCCATTGAGAACATGCAAAATGGTGGCCATTTTGAAACTAGCAGTGACTGATCCACAGTCATACAGCAAGTTAATGGCTTAGATCAGATCAATACCTCCTGTCTCCCCATTCTTTGTAACCACTTATTCCCTAGTTCTTGCATTGAGTACTCTTGTATAAACCTCTTGATGAGGTTTAGGTTGCATGTGAAACTACCTTGGGGTTTTATATTGTTACTCATCACTGTAGTATCTGAGCATCTTCCATGTAAAATCCATAGTAATAGTATGGTTCTAGGGGGCTTCATGCAGCCCCTGATGTGTCTTTTTATGGAAAAATCTCTGTTCGAGGGTAGGGTGGTTTTAGATTTACTTCATTTGTATCATGTCAGATTAATTCTCTCCATTTTTATTTTTCTCCCTTTGGGACTGATAGATATGGCCAAGTTACCTCCTGAACACTAATTCACAGAGAGGTGGGACAGCAATGAAGTGGTTAAGCTGAAGAGCCCCATGCAGCAGTCCTGGCAGAAAGGGGTAGATTTTCATCATACGGTTTAGGACAAGTGACAGATGATAGGTGCTCTTGCAGCCCAGAATATCCTCCTTAAGTGTTGGCACCATTCACTTGACTAAAAAGCATTTAACACTAGCTTTGCCTTTTCTGGTAATAAACACTTTCAACCTCAAAATGGAAGCTGCATTACTTTTTTTTTTTTTTTGTAAGTGCTCTTTTTAAATGCTCAAGGTTTCCATAGCAACCCATTCCATTTGTTTAAATGGGAGCTAACTGGTCCATCCTCCCTTCACCAGCCTTCTGCTGAAAACATGCCTGTCCCATTTTTCGCCAAGCCGGAGGGCGACTTGGTGCATTTATTGCGTCAGCAATGAAGGCTTTTTGTGAAGGGTTCACTCTCCTCAGGGTTGCTTCAGAAACTGCTGAATCATTTGGGCAGATGCCAGACTTCTGTTGCTTTGCTTGTTGGCTTATTTGATCTGCCTATTTCTTGATCATTCTAAAATTCATCTCAGCTACTTTTAAAAGGAGGTTGGGGCTGTATGCCAATTGCCTTTGAGCAAGAAGGAAATGGGCTTCCTGGTGTGATTCCTCAGGACAGTTACGATTCCTTCCTTAATTACAGGAAAATGGGGCTGTAACAAAGTTTAAGGAGGGGAAAATATGAAGGGGAGGGTCTTGCACAAAGTAGTTGTTTTGATTTAGATTCCTTAGTTGAATGATTTGCTATTATACACCTAGAAGCACCATTATGGCTAATCAATACTAGTCTCCACTCTGCAATCGCAAGGTATTGATCACATGGGATATGTTCACCTGATGCTAACAGAAGAGACTAATCTGATGTGCCACTAGAAGATTTCTTCCCACAAAGCCCCCGGGCACACAGTTTAACCCTGTGCATTTGAATGCTATTGTTGTTTGTATCATAGTAGAGCTCAGAGGTCCCAACCAAGAGTAGAGCCCCTTTCCTTTAGGTGCTACATAAACACAGTAAGAAACAGTTCCTACCCTGAAGACCTTTCATTCTAAAGAAGACAGATAAAGGATGAGAGAAGAAGCAGAGGCACAAAGAGAAGTGACTTGTCCAAGGTCAGAGCAGATGAATTCCTGACACAGGACTCCTGAGTGCAGTGCCTTGTCCACTAGGGCACACAGCTTCTTACGTGCTCAGGGTGTTTCCCTCTGCACCTTGCTCTCTCAGGCAGAGCTGTGCTCGATATCTAGTCCATCGCAAGAAAAGAGACAGCTTATCTTTACAGTGCTCCTTCAAGGTGAAATAGCAGAAGGAAATAAACCCCAAAACACAGGCACCTTGTTTATTTGTGGAGGCAGCAGAAGGGGGATTAGCAAACCTTGGTGGTGTTTTCTGAGTGGAAGTGATGCACAGAGCTGGGCTCCCTATGTTATATAATCAACGTGCACTTAGCCCACCTACTTAACATGAGTAGGGGAGGGGGAGGAGGCAAGCGTGTGTGTAGGAAGGTGCTTGACAATCTGTGTGCATGATGGAATTTGCCAGTAACTGCATTTACACAGTGAGAATGAGGCCTTCCTAGCTTAAGAGCTAGAGTAGGTTGCCTCCCTTGGTCAGCCTGACAAACCATTGTGCTTCCAGCCCTAGCACAATGAAGGCTTTGAAGTGAGGTTTTGCCTGCTGCATGCAGGGGTGAGCTTTCCTCTTCCTGCCTTGATGGTGCTGTTAGCAGTCAGAGAGAGAACTGAAATGTGCTGATTTCAATCTCAATAAATTGCTCTGTACAGTACTTTGCACTAGTGTAAGATGTCAGTTAATTTTTCAGTGGCCCAGTCACCTCTTCAGCCAGCTCCTAGCTTGGCTGCCTCATTTAGATCAGAATGGCTCTATTTCATCTCTATAACTCCCCTCTCCCCCAGCCCCTGCTATTCTTACCAAGCTGATTTCAGAACTTGGGGAGAAATGGAGTTTCTAAACTGACTGTTTTTTCATTCCTGCTTGTCAGCATTAGCCTCACACTAGATGTTCTCAGGGCAGGACTTTGATTGCCAGAGCCATCATCATTCAGGCATTTACTTATTCTGTTTTTAGTTCTTTAAAGGTGCTGCTGCTATTTGTAAAGTGCATTTAAAATCTAAAGGTTTTAAAGAAGGAGAGAGAGGCTCCACCACAGTACATGGGAGATGATTCACAGACTCCTTCATCTCATTGACGGAAATTTCTGAGGTTTTTATCACACACAACAGTTAATTTCTCTTCAAATAAATCAAAACTGCTTCAGGCCACTTTTACATTATGTTTTGAATGCTAAATATGGTTTATTATGTGTTGAGCGCTCTCGGGGCTCAGCATTGTGCAACCCATGGAAGAAGACATGAGAGAGGCACTTTTGAGAAGTTTAAAATGCATTTGCAAGAGTGATTTAGGAACCTAAGGCCTTGTCTATAAGGGAATTTTTGGGGACAGGGGTATAACCTAAGGTGTGAATTTAATCCAGCATAGTTTTATACCAGTATAAGGCCCCATCTGGACACCCTTAAGGCTTGTCTACATATACAGCACTGCAGCGGTGCTGCCGTAGCACGTCTGGTGAAGATGCCCTATGCCGTCGGGAGAGCTGTCCATCGGCATAATAAAACCACCTCCACGAGAGGTGGTAGCTGAGTCAGCAGGAGAAGCTGTCCCACCAATAAAGCTCTGTCCACACCGGCATTTATGTTGGTGTAACTTATGTCGCTCAGGGTAGTTTATTCACACCCCTGAGTGACATAAATTATGTCAACATAAGCTGTAGTGTAGACATAACCTAAGTGTGGTAAAAGGTGCCTTGTGTTTGGTTTAGCATAGAACAGAGGTTCTCAAACTGTGGTCCATGGACCATAGGGTGACCAGATGTCCCAATTTTATAGGGACAGTCCTGATATTTGGGGCTTTGTCTTATATAGGTGCCTATTACTCCCCCCACCCCATGTCCCGATTTGTCACAGTTGCTGTCTGGTCACTCTAGTGGACCACCAGTGGTCCACGGATAGTTCCCTCTAAGGTGTGCGCCTGGGTGGCCGTACACGAGAGAATGAAGGGCCACCCACCTAATTAGTGGAGGCACACAGGCATGGCTCCACTAATTAGGTGCCTGGACCCCGGAGAAGATGCACATATATGGTGAGGTGGTGGCCTTGGGGGGAATAGGGGATAGCTTGGAGGGGGCAGTGGGGTGAAAAGAGGGAGTTGGGGGAATTTGAGATGTGCAGGGCTGCGGCAGACAGAGAAAGAGGCGACTTTCCCCAGCTTCAAGGCTTTGGCTGCCAGGGAGAGACCCCCGCTCCTTCCCAGCCCCATCTCGGGGGTTGCTGCAGTGGAGGAGAGAGGGCACATCCATTGCATTAGAAAGGTAAGACTACTGATATTAAAATATGAGTTGGTGCTTTTATTTGTAGAACAAAAAAAGTTAACTATTATAAGGGGTTTTTGTTACAATAGTTAGCTAACAGTACAAACAACATTTGGAAAGATCATTAAGATCATTTGGAAAGATCTGCCGAGACCTTCAGCAATTTTCAAGTGGTCTGCAGGAAAAAAAGTTTGAGAACCGCTGGCATAGAGATTCTCAAACTTCATTGCACTGCAACCCCCTTCTGACAACAAAAATTACTACATGACCCCTGAACCTGCCCGAGCCCCACCACCCCAGGCAGGGGGCCAAAGCCCAAGGGCTTCAGCTCTGGGCAGGGGACCTGTAACCTAAGCCCCAACATGTGGGGCTGAAGGCGAAACCTGAGCCCTGCCACACAGGACTGAAGCCCTTGTACTTTGGCTTCAGCACTGGGCAGTGGGGCTCAGGCTTCAGCTTTGGCCCTGGGCCCCAGCAAATCTAATGCCAGCTCTGGTGACCCCCAATTAAAATGGGGTCATGACCCACTTTGGGGTCCCAACCCACAGTTTGAGAACCCTGGTTTACCATATGTCTCTTGGGGAAAGGGTTTAAGCTAAATCATAAAAAGCCACTTTTGTACTATAATAAGAGTGCCCACACAGTAGGGTTATATCTGTTCTACTATACCAATATAACTGGTAAATCTTAGGCTTTGTCTACACTGGAACGTCGTCGGCAAAACTTTTGTCATTCAGGGGTATTTAAAAAAAACAACCCGCGAGTAACAAATTTTACTGATGAAAAGCATCAGTGTGAATAGCGCCTGACAACGCCGCTGCCGTTTGAGCTCTCTCCTGCCGACAAACAGCGGCTGCACTGTGCCTTTTAGTGACACGGCTGTAGTGGCACAGCTGTGTCACTAAAAAGTGCGTAGTGTAGACAAAGCCTTAGTCCCATTGATTTTCAGTGAGAATTAGGCTCCTGAGTCACTCTGATGCTTTTGAAAATATTACCTGCCATCCCTGTTTTATGTGATATCTCTCCCTATGCCTAAAGAATTACTTCAAAGGCACCTGTGACTATGGTATCCAAGTGTAGCATTGAAAAATCCCTAATCAAGAGGCTTACAATCAAAATTATACAAACAACACGGTTCAGATGCCCCAATCTTGTAATGTTGCAATTTGTTTGTTTCTTCCAACAATTATATTGTTAAGAAGCTATTTGAATGAAGAAAGGTGGTTGGTTGTTAGAACTGATGGGAAATTTTCTGACTGAATAATTTTCCATCAGAAAATGTTGATTCTAGGGAAATGTTTCAATTCTGTCAAAACTTTCAACAGAAACCAGACATGTTTCCATCAGAAACCTGCCTCATTTCCTGCCAGCTCACCTCCCATCTTCCTAGGCTCCATGGCTTCTAAGTAGGCCTCCTGGTGGGGACCCGGGGTTTCCAGGCTCTTCAGTAGCCTACCTGGCTGACTGCCACAGAGCTAGGACTTCCAGGCTCCCAGCTCCTCGGCTGTGCATCTGGCTGGCAGCCAGGTAGCCCAGGGATCTGAGCAGGCCAACTCCCAGGGCTCTGCGGTTGGCTGAGGTCCAAAGCTGCCCAGTTTCCTGGCTGCCTGCTGGCCAGCTCACTCAGCAAGCCAGGTGGCAGCTTCCTCAGGCTGCCTGCTGGGCAGGCAGATTGCCCAGGGCCCTAGTTGCCAGGGCTACCTAGGGGTCCAGGCAGCTGGCTGATTGGCTCCCTGGTTACTTGCTCTGGCTGGCTTCCTGGTGAGGTGGTAGCCAGCCAGTTGGAGCCAGCCTAGAAAATTTTTAAAAACCTGTTTTGGCTTTTCCATAAAGGAATTTTTTGAAAAATTCCATTCCATGGGAAATTGTGGATTTCCAACCGAATCCGAACAAGCACTGTTTTTGGAAATACGAAATTTCCCATCCAACGGAAACGCCAGGTCCCACCTAGTTCTATTGATTGTAGTACAAAAACAGTACATTTACTAATGGCAATTGTACAGCTAAAGCTGTGAAGGGTTAATACCACATGTGTCTATAACTGATACCAAGTGTAATGGAGCCATCCCAGCAGGTTACTCAATTCAGTTTAGTTGAAACCCGTTGGATTTATAAAAGTACAGTTTACTCTTTAAATGTCTGCACTTTTAGGAATGAACTCGTCTCCAGTTGGCTGTGTCTCACTCCTACCTTGTATCCTCTAAGCCAATGAGCATGCAACATTACAATAACAGTTGAGCAACAGCTGCCACTCATTCTGACATCTGTCAGACCAGTTAAACTAAATATGCATCAATCATTTGGTAAAACAGCGTCTCTGTCATGGAATGTTTTACAGATCTTTCACTTTGAAAATAAATATCTCAGCTTTGCCTCTGCATTTATTATTACTACAGAGACCATTATCCTGTGACACTGCCACTTAAACACCCACTTGTGTCTTCTGCTATTGCTTACTGTTTTAAAACACATGGTAAGGAGAGTATTATTGCCATTTGCATAGCACTGTGAAATGCAAAAGTATCACAATGTGGCCAGCTTGGGATCTAATGTGATTAAGATTTAAGTATATTTAAAGTTCCTTTGGGAGGGTCTGTAAACCAAAGAGAGAAATCTCTGAGCAAGTCCATCTCTAGGGTCTGAAAACTGAGAAAGGGTAGGGCTTCTGGATCAACAAATTAAATTTTGTTCCAGGTGTCACAAACCTTTTGCTCTAGTTCCTTTATCAGATGTCATCACAGGAATGTGACCAGTGTAATGATGTTTAAAAGAGACAGTCAAGGTATTCAGAATTTTTAATGTACCTTTTGTTCTTAGGGTAGTAGTCAGAGTCTTTTGAAGGCCTATTGTAGACTATATAGGAAAGACTTTGATCCATTGTATAAGAAATGCTAAAGCAGGAACAGGTGTGGGACAAACTGATAAATATCAAGAGACAGGATCCCATTTTCGATAATCAAGATTATAATGTGGAGTACATTTATTTTGTATCTGTATGTATTTATATAATCCTTATCACTACACCATCTAAGCACCACACAATCATTAGTGGATTTTGTACTCCTAGCTCCATGTGAGGAAGAGAACTAATATCTACATTTTAAAGATAGGGACCTGAGATACAGGGTAGCTCAAGTAACATGCCCAAAATCACACACAAAGTCTGTGGTTAAGCTGGAAACTGAACCTGGGTTTCCTTCCTGTGCCTACTCTTGCACAAATGATGCACAGAGTTCAATTATAGGTGACACAAGTAGTGATGCCTATAATCAAGGTTCCCAAATCTTTTCATTTTAAGACTTTGTTTTCGGTTGTTTATAGCTTTGCCAAACAAATGGTTTGGGTTGAAATGTCCCATGCCGGACATCTGCCTTAAGCTGTTCTTTTTGTTTCAATTAAAACAATTGTCAGCTCTAAGAATGAGGTTGGGGGGAAATATGTTGTTTTTTCCATGTTACTAAAGTCCTAACAACTTTTTTCATTGAGAAGCTCTAGAACCTCTGTAGTTTATGGAAGAGACATGAACTTTGACAGGGGGTTGTCTTGGTGGCCAGGATGTGCCTTTAGCTATTCCTATGAAAATTCACCGAAATTGGGCCAAGCTGTAAACCTTTGAAAAAACTCGGCTCAAATACCCTCAGTGGAGGATTGTTAAGAGTTTGACAACTACATTCTTTGAAGAGTCCATCTCTATTAAGCATGCCTTCTCCCCTCCCAGCTCCTACATGTGATTGGACTGCATGTGCACCATCACCGCATAGTGACTACCATGCGCCGTGCTGTGCCCGAGCTGGACTTTCCATGCCTTTGTTCCTTCCAGCAGCTGAGGGTTGCCATGGTGCTGGGCAGTAGAACAGATTTTGCTCTCGATGCCCATGCTGGTGGTGCCCAGGCAGCCTGGAGTAGGTGCAGGAGCAGCCTAACTTGAATGCACAAGCCAGGTGAGGAACAAGGTGGGGAAGAGATGCTGGGTCAGGAGATCAGAGTACGGTAACTCCTCACTTAAAGTCATCCCGGTTAACATTGTTTCGTTATTAGGTTGCTGATATATTAGAGAACATACTCGTTTTAAAGTCATGCAATGTTCTGCTCTGCCTGCCCAGCATTCCAGATGGGGAGTGGGCAAGCCCCCGACTCTGTGCCCCAGTTGGAACACTGGGTGGAGCAGGGCAAGCCCCGACCCCCCTACACCTCTGCATCAACCAAGCTTCACAATTGTAATTGGGGAGTACAGTATTAAATTGTTTGTTTAAAATTATTTAAAACTTATATTGTATATGTATATAATGTCTTTTGTCTGGTGAAAAAAAACTCCCCGGAACCTAAACCCCACTCTTTACATTCATTCTTATGGGGAAATTGGATTAGCTTAACATCATTTCACTTAAAGTAATGTTTTTCAGGAACATAACTACAATGTTAAGCGAGGAGTTACTGTATATAGGGGCAAGGGTTTGCGGCACGAGCAGCAGGAGACAGAAGTTAGAGGGGGGGCAAAGATCAGAGCAAAGTGTGTGTGTGGGAGGATAGGAGCAAAAGGAAGTGGTGGGGGGGAGGCAAGAGCCGGTAGAGGCAGGGCAGGTGCAAGGGTGAGTGGAAGGAGTTAGAGACTGGGACATGAGTGAGAACTGGGCAGAGGCTAAGAGCAGTGGGTGAATGGGAGCAGGAGTTAGGTGTTGGGGATGGGCAGGAACAAAGGGATGAAAGAGGGGTAAGAGTTGGCGGGGAGGGGAATGATAGCAGGAGGGGCAGGACCATTAGAGAATATTCCCCTACAGAACCTGGAATTTAACCTGTTATTCCTGAGTCTCAACACCAATAGCTGTGAAGCACACTGGCAAAGTGTGTCTCCATCCACTCTAGCGGCAGTTCCACGTAGACGTTAAGAGCCTTCTACTGCTACCAGGTACTCTGTTCACTTGGTAGAGGACTGTGCTCTATTAATCTAGAGATCCCAACCCTACTGTCCGTATACTTTTTTCAAGTTTTAAGTTTTTTAAACTTTTAGTTTTTTAATGTTCCTCCTGTGTTAAAAGAAAGTGTAGAAAAAAAATGTGATCATGTACTTAAAGGCTGTATCATAATACATATGCAGTCGAGCTAAACAGAGGTTCATGGACAATGAATGATATTGCTCACAGACAAACTGGGTTTACACCAATATCCAAGTATACTGGGATGCAAATGCAGTGGTTTGTTCTTGAATAGCGGGGCCATACACACAGGCTTCTTGTAGCATTAGTTTGTTACAGCACTGAGGAGCCAGCAGAGGCTTGGCTGAGTCACTCCTTAACAAAACAGGCATTTGGACCGCATCCTGGAGACCCTCACTTTTCAGTTATTAAAAGAAAGTTTCTAGCCCTTTCCCCTGTGAAGAGTAGCCAACATAAACTGATACAAACCAATTGCAAAAAGCTGGGCTCCACTTCTGCAGGAGAAGTTTGGGGAAGACATAAAGATCCCTTTTAAAACGCAACTTTGTGTGTAAAATGAGTCGGTTTGGAGGGGTGTCTCAGAGAATCAACTCACTGACCCTCCCCAGAAACCACACTGTATGTGTACAGTGATGGGATCATGGGGGACAGGAATTATTTGTTTGGAAGGACAGCGACAAAGAAGCTTTTTCAAAAGCCCACCTCAGAATGCTGTGGCTTGTTTGTTAATTTCTGCCCATCCTGGGGCTGGGACTGAGGGGGCTGCTGTTCACTTAGGTGGCTCCCATGCCCTGGGTGCACCTCCTATCACCATGACAGCAATTAAAAGGGAGACTTCCCCACTGCATCCCCTACCACTGACTAGGATTTCATGGAAATGCACCACGTAATGCCCACAAATCGGTGTCTGTCTACAGCTCTAGCAGTGCATGAAGGAGAGGAGAGAAGACCAAGGTGATGCTGCTGTGAATGAGAGACCAGTGCCCACAGCAGCCTGCTAGTGCCTGCACGCAAACCCCCAGCCCAGAGTCTGAAAAGACGGTACAACGGAGAAGCCTGGTGCCTTGCTCCCCTCCACAACTGCCCAGAGTAAGTCTGCTCCTTCCATGCCTACTAGAGGAGACCCACTCCTGCACCCTACTACCTATAGCAGCCAAGGAGACCCACCCATCTCAAAAATAGAGAGGGGACACATTTCCCAACTGACCAGCAAGCCCCAGAACCAGCGTTGATCTGCTTCCCACCTGACCAACCACAATGTGAAGCCACGGGACTCTGACCTGTCATGAAGAAGAGGTGCCAGGTAGGGGAGCTTTCAAGGACAGGGAAATATGATGGTGAGGGTGGAAGGATTGATGGATTTGGGGGAGTATTTTACCTAGGGGATATGATGAATCTCTCTTGTTGGTGGAATATTGTGAGGGACCCTCTAATTATTAATATGTTGGCAGCATATCACTGTATTGGATAGTTGATTGTGAGGGCTGGGCTATGCACAATGATTTGTTGTTATAGGGTGTCCCTCAGAGCTGGGTTTCTGGCACTGATTAAAGAAAAAACAAAAGCATGTAGAAGCACTAATTAACAATACTGTAAAGGAATATGAGGGCTTTCCAAACATATGCATGGGGAAAGGGCATGTCAGTCATGGGCTGAGCAACCTTGAATGAGTGTGTCCCTTGCAAGTAGACAGTGACAAGGAAAATGATCCAAATACATCCAGGGTGTAAATCATTCAATGTAATGGGATTATGCAAGAGTTGGACTTGGCCCACTGAGTATTTTCATTGAAGATGTCTTGTGATTGTAAAAATGTGGTGACATTTTGCATGTGAAAGTGCAGATGTCTCTTGAAGGCCATTTGAGCTCTCGGCAGCTGAGCTGAAATGGGTTTGCATTACAGTTTGTTGAATAACAGTAAGTCTCCCAGTAGCGAAGATACGACTCAAAGTTTAAGGGAAGAAAAATAGCTTTCGGCTTTAAAATACTGTTTGGATTGTTTTTCTCTCTTGATGTTTGTAGGGCAGTTCCAGCAATTGAATTCTTTATTATTTTTCCAAATGTGGTTGTTCCATAACAGGAGTGATACTGAAGACAAGAAAAGGTCAAAGCAGACCAAAGCCTTCCAGCCCTCAGCACACATGGTGAATAAACACAGGAAGCAGAATCTCTAATAGATATGCACAGTGGATCACGAAGTTTTGATGGCTTTCAAAACTAACTCTGACCTTGACAATATGTTGTGGTCCTACTTAAAAGACACCTGGCTGAAATGTTAAACATGCTGCCATACTTGTATTTGTTGCTAATGCAGGTGCATATTGCTGACTAAACACTACTGACACAGGACTGGAAGTTCAGGAACTTGATCATTCTGATCGAAGTTTAGACACTAACTCCCTCTATAACCTTAGCAAGTCATTTAACCTATGTGCTTTAGTTTAGCATTCTATGAAATAGGTATGGTCATATGGGACTTACTTACTTTACAAGCCAGGACTGTGAAGATCCAGTAGTTCTTCTTTGTAAAGTGTAATCAAGAAGCTAACGGTTTGTATCTCATTCTCATTAGTCTTCAAGACAGAATAAAAAGTAATCTAAGGTGCCGCAGAGAAAATATAGGTTATATATTAAAAAAAACAAACCACTGCCTGACTAGAAGAAACATTTAGCAGTAGAGCAAAATGCAGATTCCCCCTCTACAGAGATGTTTGAGGGTAGATTTGGAACATGCCTATCAAGGATGAATTAAATCAATCTTGCCACAATGCAGGGAGATGAACTAGGTGACTCATGAGATCACAATCCCTATCCACACTAATTATGCTATTGCAGAACTGATTTCTTTGGTGGCATGAGCTGCAGGTATAGTGGTTTGCCTAATGGGAAGGTAAGATTTGCCTAATGGAAAGTAATCTGTTTGCAGTCTTTTCCCTTTAAAATTCCTCCTTCTTGCAAGAAAGGAAGAGTCTCCCCCATGTCCCCACCCCCGAACTTCCTGTTCTGTGCAATTCACCCTGATAGGAAGGAAGAATTTGTAAAGGGTCATGATGGTATTTCCCTTGATTACATGGCTGAAAGAGTGACTTGTTGTTTGCACAGTGGGTGACATGGAATTCCTGTGATATTGTTTTAACAATGCCAGCAGTTTCCTCTTCCATAAAGATGGGGTTTGGACTGTAAAAATGGCCCAAAGGCCCTAGAGAAGTTGAACTGACATTTGAAATATTACCAGCTATAGATAGAAGTGAGAAAACCCCGCCTAAGCAATGCCCCAGTATACAAGTGACTTCTATTCCTGCACTAAGTAGGGAAGAAATCTACTCCTATGATATGCATAGCAGGGAATATCTGTCATCTATACGGCAGGGGTCACATTTCAAATACCAGGGGCAACCTTGATTAAAGCCAAGACTTAAACCATTGGAACAAATATAGTTTTTTACATTAGTGCATTCCAGGCCTAATTTAGGAGATTATGTCACTGGATATTTTCACTGAATTGTCTCAAATAAAATCTTAAAGCCTTCTAGTTATTACCATGGTGATGTTGCTCCAACTCTGCAGTGAAATTATTCAGAGCCTTTTATGATCAGAATTGTGAAGGATGAAATGCCCATTCTGGATGAAGTGAAGCCAGTTTACTCTAATGCTGAACTTTGTTTATGAAGTTGTGTGGTCTGTTTGTGTTCTGGGAGAATGTTTAGTTGCAGATTTAAAATCAATTGCACTTTTTGCAGAGCCTCTGGTGCTCACTGTGCACATGTTAGTAAGGCAGGTCAAAGATACCTTGGTATATACAAAAGGGGAAATGCTCTCCTTTCCGACTGAAGCAGCGCTTTGTTGGGGGATCTGGTAACAGAAGGGCTAAAACAGTTTGCTCTTGCAGGGTAGACAGGCCCAAACTAATGTATTCTCCAAACCATGCTGCATTCTTGACCTCTAGAAGGATTGTGGCACAATGTGTGGTTCGGTCCTGACTAAACCAAGTTGTGTCAGGGACGATGACTGTGCTGTAAGTGGGATTTTTCAGAGAGAGACTTGTAACTGTGCAGTGAATATTTTAGAGGTAAAATTTAGCTGTTTAAAATCAACAGTGAAAACAATGTCTTCCCCAAACTGGAATGACTCAGTTTGACCAAACAGAGAATTGTTCCCTTATTAAGTTAATTTTGTCTCCCAATAAAAGGGCTTTATGTTGAACTCGGCCCAAATGCTGCTTTTCAGAGCCAAGGAGCAGGGAGATTGCAGCAAGACACATTGTAAAGCTAGGGCTCTTAATGGTTATTTTTCTTTTGAATTGGCAGCCGGCGAAGCAGCCATCCTTCTAAAAACATGCTAATAAGAGGGTGGCCACAGTTGCCTCTCTTCCCAACCACAGGAGAGGGCCCTTGGTTTGTTTTAGCCAGCTTTGTGAAAGGGCCCTAATTGAAGCTCTATTTTCCAAGCAATTCTGAAGTGGCCATTAGCCCCGCCTGTGTGTGTCCTTGCCATTGATTAGGGAGTTTGGTGTGGGAAGGCCTGAGCCCTCATGAAAAGGAAGCAAGAGGTGGTATGATTGTGGCCTCACAAAAGCAGATGCCTTTCTGTGTGCTGAGCAGCTGCAGTGGGAGCAGGACATCTGTGTTATGCACATGCCACTCTGCTTCTCAAGAAGCACTTGCCTGCCTCTGCCACAAACGTGTGAGGCTCCTCCTACTGGGCAAACCCTCTGCTAAAGAGCCCTGAAGAATGTATTTTCTTCCCTCTTCTAGTCACAGTTCGAAATACCCAATATTCTTGTTAAGACACAATCTCCCTCCTTCCCACTTCCTATTTAACTGGATTTTGGAAACTCTCCTAGCATGGGATCTGCACTGGACCAAAGCTCCCTGAGAACAGACTGTAGGGAACAATCCTGCATCTGTCCTAGAGCGGGACACACTGACCTACTAGCTCCTTTCCCCCCTGCATTCTAGTTCCTTTTCTCTTTCTTTAACCCTTGGGGTTTTTCCACTTCTGATAATCCTTAGCATGTACATCTTTAAACCAGGGCGCCAACCTCCACTAATTCACAAGTTCCTGTTTTATTTTAATAATTGTAATACTAGATGTGATGGGTTTCCCCGCGCTCGGGGTGCCACCTGGAACTGGGGTAACACTGAGCCCCCTGACCCACCAGCCTGGGCTCCCTCTCATGCTGTACTGCTGTGACAAGCTGCAAAGCGCTCCAGCCTGCACTTTCACCAGCAAACCTACAGGTAGGGACACACCCAGTTGCAGTTACATGCAGGCTTTCTGACCAACCCCTGCATAGGAAGGCTATAGCTAAGGCAATTCCCAGTTCCTCAGGCATGCACCCCCTCTGGAGTATAAACCCAAAATTATACTGTCTAGTGCTGCACAGGGACCTGTACAGCCTAAGCTCATAAAATTTACCCCCTCCCTCAATGTGGAGAGAAATATGCAACAGCCTTTGCCCCGAGTTATGCTTCCCACACACTTCATTCCAACTCACTGATTCAGATAAAGCAAAAACAAGCTTATTAACTACAAAAGATAGATTTTAAGTGATTATAAGTGATAGCAAAGAGATCAAAGCAGATTATGTAGCAAATAAACAATGCAAACTAAGCTTAATAAATAGATTGGATATGAATAGCAGATTCTCACCCTAAGAGATGATACAAGCGGCTGCAGATTTTTATGGGACAAGCTGCACTTGCGTTACAGCTTGGAATCCCCAGGTGTTTCATTCACAGGCTAGAAATCCCATTAGCCTGGGTCCAGCACTTCCTCCAGTCTTTGTTCCTCAGGTGTTTCTAGGAGTCTTCTTGTGTGGGGATTGAAGAACACCAGATGATGTCACTCCCTGCCTTATATAGCTTTTGCATATGTCGGGAACCCTTTGTTCCCAAAGCTTGGGTCCCATCCCGGTCTGTGGAAAAAAAAACTGACATCTCAAGATGAAGTCTAGAGACGTGGTCTCATCACGTCCTTGTAGAGTCATAGTAGCCATTACTTGGAGGCTGTCTATAGCATTTTCAGGAAGGCTCCCCAGGTGGGAGAAAAGCTTCTCCTAAGACCTACTGTTTTTTCCTAATGGCCCATTGCCCTGAATAGGCCCTTTACCACCCGCTATCTAGACTGAAAGCATCTTGTCTAATGGACATTACCCAGGTGTAACTACATTTGAAATACAGATACATAGTAATATTCATAACTTCAGATACGAAAGTGATATATGCATACACATAGGATAATCATATTCAGCAAATCATAACTTTTCCAATGACACCTCACATGACTTATCTTGCATAAAATACATTATAATGTCATAATAATATCACTGCAAAGAATATGGGGTGCAGTGTCACACCAGACCTTTAAAATAATAGACTAATACTTTTGCCCTTGTATTCCACCTTCCATCTGAGCACAGCACTTTATGAGAATTAATGAAAGCAGCCTCATAATGCCCCTTTTACAAATTGGGAAACTGAGGCTCAGAGAGGTTTGGTCACGTGTCTTCTGTCACACAGTGAGTCAAAAGTGGCAGAGCTGAGAAATGTACCTGAGTCCTGACTCCCCACCTCCTGATTTAACTCCTAGACCGTGCTGTCTCTCCTACATAGTTCATTTGTTTTGTTGCTGAGAATGTTTTTTCCCTTACCCTAGAGTGCTGAAGTTGACTTCCTCAGCTGAGTCACTCTGGGGCTTTGAAAGTGCATCCCATATCTGACCTGAGCTCAGTCCCTTCTGCATGTGAGGGGGTGAGCAAAGGAGCAAGTTGCTACTTGTCCAGACAGCCAGGAATCCTTGCCAATAACTAATGGGTATTACAATCCTGTTGCTGATGCCAATATTTTTTCAGCCAGAGAAACAGCTGTATAACACCCCCCACGCCACAAATAAAAACCTATGAAGTGAAAGTCAAACAATTGACTATCAGCATAGTTGTTCTTCCAGCACTAAAAGCCTCCCTGACCTTGTATACCAAGCCCGCTCCCCACATGCCAGTCAAGCCTCAATTACCAGGCATTTCAGGACAGGTAATATCAGTATCCAAAGAAAGGCTTAAGGCTACCTCTGCCAAGCTCTAATGCCCCCTCTTTCCTTCCCAGCAGCCCTGTGCTCTCTTCACACAGGAGTCAGAGAGACAAGATTCACAGAAGGATGGAGGTCATGTTTGCTATGAAGAACTAACACAAACTCTTCACCTGTGTGCTTCACAAGGAGGGAGTGATAGGTGGAATGTATGTGAAGAGAGGCCTGTTAGAACCTCTACTGCCCTTCTGCCTGAGCCCTAAGCTGGAGATTGTCTGCAACATAGGAGGAGAAAGGAAAGAGATGCCAGGAGCAGCTGAGCAGCCTCAGCCCCCAGGTCTGAAGTGGACAATAATAGGAAATGGACGTATGTGTAGTCTGTCTACCCTACTCCCGCTGTGAAACCTGAGCTGGATGCAGGTACCAACTCGGGCAGTGCTTGCACGCTTGCAGGTACCTGCATCCAGTTCAGGCCCCAGGATCCAGGGCCTGCATCCAGTTCTCAACCCACGGTCCAGGGCCTCCTGGAGGGGAGGGTGCAGGCTGCGAGACTGTTTCGGGGGGTCCACCAAGCAGGACCTGTGTTAGACTCACTGGGCCCAGGGCAGAATGTCAAAGTGGCACCGTGTGGTGCTGAAGCTTGGGACCACGAGCCCTGCCACCCAGGGCTAAAGCCAAAGCCTGAGCAACTTAGCTTCACAGGGCTCCCATGGCCCTGCTTGCTACCCCCTAATGCCAACCCTGGCTCTTATATGCAAAAAACAGTTGCTGGGGCACAGGTAAACCCTGGAATTTTTATAGCATGTTGGGGGAGCGAAGGGGGGGCTTAGAAAAAAAGGTTGAGAACTCCTGCACTAGGTCACAGGATATGGCAGGAAGGAGGAAACAGCCAGGGAGATGTTTGGGGGATTTCTCCCTGGGCCACCCAGAGGATTCAGGGGGCCTGGGGCAAAGCAATTTCAGGGGCCCCTTCTATTAAAAAAAAGTTGCAGTATTATAGAATACTATATGCTTGTGGGGACCCCTGGGGGGCCTGGGACAAATTGCCCCACTTGCCACCCCCAGGCACCCTGATTTCTCCAAGCGGAAGGAAGCCTGGCAGAAGTGGGTAACGGGGATCATTAGATACACAGTAACATGATCACAATCACCCCCTCCGCCCCCAAAATGGGGGGAGGCCCAAAGTGTGGTCTGGCTGAGAAGCTGGTGGGTGTTCAGCAGCCAGGGAAGGATGGTGGCAAATCCCCAGCTAGTGTGAATGGGGCACAGGGTAGTGGAGCCTGCTGATTTCCCGCCCCGGGGATCTGCTCCCTCCGTCACTCTCAGCCAGGGCTGATGTTTCTAAGGGGCAACAGCAGCTGGACAGGGGAGACAGGGAAACAGGTGAGTGCTGAAATCCGCCCGTGGCTGGAGCCCTGGCACCCCGTCGCCAACCAGCCCCCCACGGGTGGGTTGCAAGCGGAGCAGCGCAGGCTGGGCCCTTCCCCTTCAGCCTGCCCCGGGCCAGGGGCTGCAGCCAGAGAGCGGCGCGGGAAAGCCCCGGGGCCTCCCCAGCACAGTCTCTCTGCAGCGCGGGGGCTGTGTTATTTTAGCACAAATGACTCGCCGACGTCAGGCGGAAGGGAAGCGGCCGGGCAGGCTTTAAATGGTAGTTGGTGTCATCTGAGCATGCTCCTGTGTGGGCCGAGGGGGCTATATAGCGCCGGGGACGGCCCAGGCAGCGGCAGCTTTCGCTGAGCACAGGAGCGATCCTCTGGCTGCAGCGTTCGCGCTCCGCACGGGGACCGCAGAGGGACCCGCTCCTGGCCGGGGTAGCGAGGGAGACTCCGCCGTCGGGGAGCCCGGCCCGCCTTCGGCGAGCCCGGCCCGCCTTCGGCTGCGGACTGAGGGGACCGGATTGGGCTCTGGCTAGGCTCGGAGCCCGCGCCCATCCCCGTGGTGCCTGGGACTGGGCGCTCGCCAGCGGCCGCCTGCTCCTCTCGCTCCTGCCCAGCTCAGGTCTCGCGGAGCCGCAGCAGAGCGGCTAACATGATGGCAGCCAAGCAAGCCGAGCTCATGGGCATCTGCTCCAGCTACCAAGCGGTCATGCCCCATTTCGTGTGCATCGCCGAGGAATACCCCCAGCCCGTCCGCCCCGCCAAGATCCCCAAGGGCAAGCTGAGGAGAGCGAGACAGTCCCGCTTCAAGACCCAGCCGGTGACTTTCGATGAGATCCAGGAGGTGGAGGAGGAAGGGGTCTCCCCCATGGAGGAGGAGAAAGCCAAGAAATCCTTCCTGCAGTCCCTGGAGTGCCTGAGGAGGAGCACCCAGAACCTGAGCCTGCAGAGAGAGAAGCTCAGCAGCTGCAAGCTGCGGAGCAGTTTGGACTCGAGTGACTCGGACTCTGCTCTGTGAAGGGACCTTTGGGGCTCCATGATCACCCATCACAGCAGCTTTGCAAACACACTCATCAGAGAGAGAGGGGACTGTGCGTGCTTCACAGTGAAGCTTGCAGCCGCGAGACATAAGCGCGAGAACTTTATAGTTATATTTTTCAGGGGAGACTATTTGTGGAGATCCTTGCTACCGAGAATTGCTTTCCAAATAAGGGCCACTGGACACTCTTTTTTGTATTATAGATTAGATCCTAACTGTCAGTCAGTATGGCAAGAGGGGTACTTTGAAGGGACCATGAAGAAGGCTTTATTTAAGAGGGGGGTGAAGTTCCTTTTAATTATCCTCCTGATAAAGAACCAGTCGGGAGTGGGATAGATTCCAAGAGCAATTTGCAAGTAAGGTCAGGATGTTTTCTAAGAAAGCACTTTCATGTTTGTTTCTATTTGGTTGTATGAAACTTCTGTTTAAAAAAAAAACTTTTTCCATTTGTTAGAAGAAATCTGAGCTGTTTTGGATGCAGTGAGCTGCTGGACTTTATATTTATTTTTGCATTTAAATTGTTGACTGCATTAATTTAATATCTTTCTACCTGAATGTCTGCTATTATTTCCATAAAAGAAATAAAACTCAATATATTTGCATAGTGCATTTTGGAGAATATTTATTGGGAATAACTATTCCTATTTCTACTTGCTTACCCTTTAGTGGATATATGGGGCTTAAAATTGTTGACAGCTAACCCAAAAACAACAATATCCTTTTTGGAGAGGTGGAGGTGTTGGGGGAAAGGACATTGTCAAAGGGGTATTTCACTACATATCTTAAGTATATACTATAAGAATTTAGCTAGATGACATCTTTTTTTAAAAAGAAGCTTAGCATAAAGCAAGTAATAAAACAAATTAGATGATTGGTAAGGAAAGTTGCTAACCCATTTTTTTGTACGTTAGCAAAACTGGGAAAGTCTAATTATTCTTAGAATTGTTATTATATCATTATTGAATGACTATTCTATGTTCTGATCAGACTTTCTTTTCTGCCTTTGACAAGTAAATTGGTCAGTGCTACAGACATGCTAAGTGGGTGGTTGTTTTTTTTTTTTTTTTTTTTTTTTTTTGAGAAGTATATATAATGCAGTTCCATTTAGTAAATCAAGAAGCTGCAGGGCACTCTGGACACACAGATTTCTCTCAGGTAGGAGAGTGAAAGATTTTGCTGAGGATGAAGATCAGCCAGGAATGAATCTGTGGGACTGCTGGGTTGTTTGTTTTTTAAGAGTTTGCAGGGTCTTTTTAGAATCTCTATCTGTTGCAGACACCACAGTATTTATGCTGGAAGCATTTACACAACCTCTGCAAAGGGAAAAGCAAACTCAAGGGTTGGGATTTATTTGCTTTCTTCTTCCACTTTGTTGAAGTGCTGTTAGGCTAATTGTTCATGCCCATATGAGCATCTCTCCCATCTAGAGCCTGCTAGACAAGCCTCAGGCTGTTCAGACTTCCTAATTACTAGATATTATTGATACAGAGGCTATATTAAGGCTGCTGGAGGTCAGAGCCTATGACTGTATAGTTTGCCCAATGAGGGTTTGATCTGAGGACACCTGGAGAGCAACTTTTTCATATGAGACCACAGTTCAGTTGTAGCATTGATCCTAAGTGAAATCAGATTTGGCCATGCTTCTAGGGAGCTATGGAGAGAACATAAGATATGTCGCTGAACCATACCAGAATTTGGACATCTGCGGTGCTCAGGGCTGCATTTGTGTGCAGACAGAAATTGAGGTGGACAAGATGCAAGTCAGGATTGAGGTGCATTGCCACAGTGCAAAGGGGATTGGAGGAGTGAAACTGTGGGATGTGCTGCTGGAAAGGATTAAAGTGCATCAAAAGAGCTGTCTTGGATGCCCAGCACTGAAATAGCAGTGTGCGCTTTGGGTCAGCGTTGAGGGGCATCAGTGAAGCTGTGTGTGGAAGCTTGCAGTTGGACTGCTCCCTTCTACTTTTGTAAGCACTAAAACAGCTGATTTAAAATTCATTCAAAATGTAGGAACCAATTGACCCTAGCAATAGCATAAAATCACATACACAATCTAATAAGTGAGGGAATGGCTCTGGGACATAGTTTTATGCTTCCCTGTCACTAAGCATTTGACACCATCACAATATCTAGCAACGCACCTTATGAGAGAACCGGAGCTTTTCTCACTGTGGCAGTAAACTCCAATGGTTGCTTTCTGTACAGACAACCACACAACATCCATGCACAAGGAAGAGTCACAGTTCTACCCCAAGAACAGGTTCAGGCATGCAGACAATCTCACTGAAGTCTAAATTAAAAGAAATGATCAATTACCAGAAATCTGGGTGTTTTTCCTTGACAAATTCCCAGCGCTGTTCCAGCTCCTGAAATAAATCTGTTTAGTGAGGTGGTTTGAAGCTTCAATCTAGCACTTTAGCTTCATCTCTAAAAACAGCATTGAAAATACACAGCAGGGTAATGAACTCCACAGTGTTTCTGGGATACATGGCTCAGTGGCATCATCCTTCCCCATTTCTCAGGCGCAGAGAGTGGCTGTTCAGCCATGTCTTTCTTCCAAATTCAGGTCCAGGTTCTGCTGTTCCCTATAAAAGGCAGAGTCTCTCAAGAGGAATCTTAGGCTGAGTGATAACATCCTTTCCTCTGCCCCACGTTTCCTCTGAATTGCTGGGATTAAAAGGAGGCCATTTACCCAAAATCCTTTCATCTCTGAGTTTGTGAGTAGCTGTGCTGCTGTCACATGCTAGCTGCAGAAGGCTGCACCAATTCAGGCTGGTGACAGGAACAGAGCATCAGGCACTGACTTTCCTGAAGGGGAAATATCTACATTCACTTTTCAGTTCCAAGATACAAATCCAGGATGTGGTGAGGGTTTGTTCAGCAAACAAAAAGGATTCAAGAATCTGCTGCAAAACAATTTGAGAAAGCACCTCATATTCTAGATAAAGTGGGGTACATTAAGTATCTCTTCAGTGGTCATTGTTATCATTCCCCTTCCCTGCCCTTCCTCCCCCTCTCCCCCAGTGAATATCATGCTGGTGGAAGGTGCCAAAGTGACAGTCCTAGAGGCTGGGGGTCTTGCCTGGTACAGCCCAGGCAACAACAATGCAAAGCTTCCACTGGCCAGTGTGCTTTAGCCCTATTCCAAAGGGGCACCTTCAGTGTGAAAGGGAAATGCACTCCTTGTGGGCCCAGGCTGTCCTTGTCCTCTAATTGGAAGGTTACTGTTGTGATGGTGTTTTTGTGTGATGTCCCCTAGGAATTGGACTAAGACCCAACAAACCCATTTTACCCAGGTCACCAGACCATCATTCGATGACAACGACTTTCCGTCACCACCTAACTTATCCCCAAAGCTTGAGATGTGGCTCGTGCATTTAACATTTTAAAAGTGCTCAGCAAATGTCAGTTAATCTACCCTGCTTCCCAAAAGGCATGATCTTCCCCCTTTTACAAAGGACACAGATGAGGCACAAACTCCCATCGAGCACAGTATGTGCAGGATGGGGCTCAGAGTGGGGGGATGCTTTATTAGATTTGACCTTTAGTAGATTTTTCCCTCATGCTGCTTTTTGTAAAAGCAGCAAAGTCCTGTGGCACCTTATAGACTAACAGAGATATTGGAGCATGAGCCTTTGTGGTTGAATACTCATTTTGCCAGCCACTGTAGCAGGGGAGACAGTGAACTCTGCACCTAGTGCTTGCTGGATAATAAGGCCTCTATCTTTATTATTTTTAAGGCTACCCATGTTTATTCTGTTCCTGATTTGTGTCCAGTCTTCTTAGAGCTTGTTAGTGTTCACACTACGTAGCTACAATGATGTAAAGCAGTAGTGTAGGTGTGCTGTGCAGGTGTAAAGTGACTTGCAGCCGTGTGGCTTACCTAGTCTCAAACTTCTTACGCTGGTACAGCACAGCTACACTAGGGGTTTGGAGAGTGCAACAACATCAGTGTGTGTCCGTTGGTGCAAATATCCCCCATATAGACAAGCCCTTCCTGAATTTTTCCAAAGCATTCTTGGTTGAGCTTGAATTGGTAAATGAACTGAGGATTTCCAGTTGCAATTTAATTCCAGTCCCAAAGGCAACAGGACATTTCCACCCTGCTAATTGCACACGTGGTTCCTTTATTTGACTCCATCTCCCAAAGTTTCTGAATTGGTGGAATGTTGTTCTAGTCACCAAGTGTTTAAAACTGATACAGAGTTTCTAGGTTTATAATAACCCTAGGAGGACTGTTTTGTGTTGTGTGGTCATTGGTACAGCTAGGACACACCTAAACTGTAGACGTACAGGGCTCTCATAGCTCCAACTGACTTCAGTGGAATTTTGGGAGGTCAGTTCATCGTAGGATTTGGTCTGTGGCAAGAAGTTTCTTTGTCATAGTTCTGTTGCATTACACATTGATAAACAGAAGCAGTTACTGCTAGCTTGACTGCTGTTGGTCTGATCCTGCCATACCACTCAAGCCTGTGAAAGGACTGCAAGGCAGAGCCTATTAAAAAATAATTACATACATGGTTACTTGACTTACATAGTAACTTCAGAGCCAAAGGACAGAACAAAAACAGGAATATATACTTAATTGTTTGGATAATAGTGCACTATAGTTACTATATAACTACCTGCTGGTTTAGTTCCTTATTAGTGTAGAGAGTGATATATATTCATAGGTCATTTCATATACAAGGGTCCCAAAATGATTTTAAGAGTGTAATAGATGTGGCAGTCAGACAATCTGTGGCTGCGATCCTGTTGAAGCTCACAAGTTAAGCAGAGTGGTGTAGGACCCGTATCTGGATGGGGGACCTTAAATGAACACAGGACGCTGCAGAAAGTGTTACTAGTGACTCTGGAGGTGGTGGTCTTTCTTCTGAATCCATACTGAACCAATGCCGCAGCTGTGGGATTAGAGGGCACTCTACTGGTAGAGGCCTATGGTAAAACTATGATCCTCATTCCTTGCAGCCAGGGGATCAGCCTTTGTGTCCTGGCCAAATTCCTCCTCAGGGAATTACATTTTGCCTCCCTAAATTCCCCTGGCAGTTTTCATTGGGTACAGTATTCATCATCTGCTGCCCATAATGATTGTTTAGTGTTGCTGTGGATGGTTAAACTTTGCCAAGTCTCACCCCTGAGGTGACTGCATCCAAGTTATGAATGATGTGATTCCTGCCTGTAGAATGTACCAGTTTAAACTCCTAACATTTTTTGTGCTGTAGAAATGTAAGGTATTATCAGGGAAATTGTAAAGGCAAACACAGAAACCATTAAAAAGAATGAAGAGTACTCGTGACACCTTAGAGACTAACACATTTATTTGGGCTTTCACAAGCATGGGCCATCAGCTCCTGTTTTACTGAGAGGGGGATGTTGCATGGGACAACGGGATTATTATTTAGTCCTCAAGTTTTATCAAAAAGCAGTATGGGCTCTTTAACTCCCAGCTGGGCAGCCAGCTGAACTAGATATAAGGGAGTCCAGCTTAACATTGCGTCCAAAGCAGCCTGTAATGGAATATTACTCGGAGTGCTCAGTCCATATTGTCTAGAGGCGAGAGTGCTACCAAGTATGTCAACACTACCTGGCACTTAAATATACAGGGCAGCATTTAATGCCACTTAATTGATGGTACAACCAGTTTAACTGATGCCAAGGGACACTGAGTGCTCCTTATGGCCGCATAACTAACCAGTAACTGCAGTGTCATTTTCATGTAATTCTCTGGAGTCAGAGCATTAGCATCAAGCCTAAATGCATGACCTCTATAGTTATGCACTGAGGACTTCTGGGTTAGCAAATGTCATCAGTGGGTAAATGTGTTATAACTACCATAGGGCCAGCTCCTGCTGTCAGATGCAGTGGCGGCAAACTGGAATAATTCCACTTACTTTCTTGGAGTTACTCTAGATTTGCCCCTGTATAAGTGGGATGAGTCCAGTTCTTCCTATATCCCTGGTATTACTAAGCATGTTTCTGGACCTAGCACCTAGCTTCTCTGCTGCATAATACTGATGCTACCATTTTGCTTAGAATAGAGTCTTACAGAGGTTTAATCTGATTTATGTGCCAGAAGCAATGCATGGTGTGCTCCAGCAAGCTTGATGACATCTGTTTTTCTGCTCAGACACAAGAGTCTGTGGTAACAGAATCCAATGGGGGTGGATTTGGTATTTCCTCTGGAGCTTCCATGTGTTTGTATTGATTTTGAAATGCAGTGAGACTTTTTTTCCCCCCTTTCAAACTAAAACAGGGTCTACTTGACTCTGGTTTCAAACAAAACAAGATCTGCTCTGGTAATTTATGAGGTGACTCTTTGTTTCCAAATATTTGCATTGGGGAGGTTGAGTTTATTTATTGGTGGATGGGAAATTACTTTTCTCAGTCTGATTTAAAACCCTGTTGTTGTGGAGGATTATTTTCCTTGTGAAGAAAATGACCTTTCTTGGGCAGAAGGAGGTGGGGAAAGAAGAGGTGGGGAGAGGACACAGCATGTCTGTGAAATTACTCTTGGCTTGGGTAATAGAAAACTGCATGAGGGATATTTATCTGCTTGTTACTTTCCATCTCGGGTTCTGGTAACTCAGTATTTTCCCCTTTGAAAAATGTTCTGAACTCTTGACCGCTTGTGGTCATCAACAATCTATCCATGGCTTTTTTCACAAGAATGTGTCATGTCCTAAGGTAATTGCATTCTGCTGACTCAAATTTCCCAGGCAATTTCACTTAGAAAACATACTTTTTTCACTATTCTTAAAAAGTGCTGGGGTAGTTTTAGTGCCTGCTTTTAAATAGCTGCTGTGTTCCACACAGGAGGTGGATACATTTGAGCAGTGGGTAAGTAATGTCTGTATGGCACTGGTATATCAGCTGGTAATGCATATAGGTATTTTTCACAATGATGTTATTCATTGTGTGATTATGATCATTGGAGCCCCAGGACTCCCTGATGCTTTCAATATATAAATCAGTGCAGGCTAGGTTATCAGATTTTGAAGGATGGAAAAAGCCTAGAAATCTTACAGACAGAAAGAAGCCTGGAAAAATGTAAATCTGATTGTCTGCAAAGAGGCAGTTAAGATACAGAGTTATCTGGGAATGGAACTGCTGCAAGGAAGGGGAAAAAAATAAAAGAAATCCAGGGAACAAAAAGGAAGATAAAAAATAAAAACCCAACCCCAGAGTGGAACTGGAGGTGGCCCATATGTCTAAGAAGGCAACCTAGAGAACCTGTTTATAAGCTGCTCCCATAAGCAGCACCCATGAGCCCAGGCACCCACTGAAATTTGGATAGCTTTACCTGGTAATTCTAAGTATGAAGTATATTGAACTTTATTTTGGGAAACAAATGAGGGATCCAAATAAAAACATTAGAGCCATGAGCCATATTAGCTTCTCTCGCTCTCTCTTGTTTCTAGCTATTACATTTGTTTTATGGATGTTTATTGCTGGATAAACAATGTCCCTATGCAGTCAAATCATAAAGCTGGAGAGAGATTGTAGATGGGTCATTAGAACAGGGTACTGAGTTTCAGGACTTCTGGTTCTTGGAGGGAATATGCTGGTTAGAGTATGGGGTTGAGAATCAGGACTTCTGGTACTATTCCTGGTTCTGCCACTGACTCATTGTGTTATTTTGAGCAAGCCACTTGCCCTCTCTGTGCCTGAGTTTCCCCATCCATAAACCCAGGGGGCTGTGAGGCTTAATTCATTAATGCTTGCAAAAGTTAAGTGCTACGTCTGAGTATTGTGCAGGTCACTAGAAACAATGGCTGGTTTGCTGAGAAAGGAGAGGATTGCTGAAGAGACAGGACTTGTGCTTGGGAAACCAAACCCTCAGCAATCTGATCTCAGAGTTTATATAACAGATAAATTGCAAAACCACCTGCTGTACCAAATAATAAGGTCTTACGCTGCCTGTGACCTGAGGACAAAGACTGGCCCTGTCATGTTCATCGGATTTGGGCAGAGTGCATACTGCTTGGGGAGTCCTCAGAGCCAACTCTTGATAAACCCAGCAAAGTATCTAGTCTATATGTTTTAGTCATCTGGGAGACTGAAGTCTTGTAATTACAGAACAAATTTCCCACATACTAATGGATCTCACACTGACAAGAAGAGGCTTCCACTGGGACATGGAGTCATCCACCTGGAGGCACAGGGTAGGGAGGACTTTTCTCCCCACTCCACATACACACGTTTTACTGTCCTGTTGATATCCCTCTCCAAAGGGCTGCTGGTCTCCTGTATTCTCACACCTGCTCTTTCTCATCCTCCCTCCTCTCCCAACTTTACTTTTAAGAGGTTGCCTCACTGCATTGAATAGTTCAGTCTGTATGGTCCCTTCAATCTGTGCCCTTTCTTCTGAGTGGCAGCAGATCCAGCTAGGGCCACCTGAAAGAGGGAATTTTGAGATGTGCATACCTAAAAACGAAGAACTGGGGCCAAGACTCACCAACTCATTCCACAAAGCTTGCCAACTGTAACAGTAACTCAGTCCCTAAGGAATTGGATTGGATTCAGACAGGTGGACTAAAGAGGAAAGGCCACATATCCCATTACAGTCCCTGTGCATCTACCCATCCATCTATCAGTCCGTTAATATCATGCTCATCACTGTGGTATCCAAGCACCTGATTCTCTGCGTCGTTTCAGTTTCCCTGTAGAGTTCAGAGTTTCTTCTCTGCAAGTTGAAGGCACTTCTGAATGTCTCACAAATAGGCAGCTGGTTGCCCAAGAGGCTATGTGTATATGATGTATAACACAATGGATTCATTTGTGTTGAGTCACTCTACCTTCTTGGAAAAGGGAACACTTCTCAGGCTTTGTTTATATCCTGTTGGACTAGGTGATTCCCAGGAATATATTTGCTATTTCCTTCTTTTTGTTTTGGTTTGTCTATATATTATACAATGTCAGCTAACTCCTAAGTACATTTACATCACATATTACGCAGCATGTTCTTCCAAATCCCTCCTGGCACAATCGTGGAAGAGACCACACCGAGAACTGCTGAAAACTGTCATCACTGAAGTCTTATCTTTGCCAGAATCTAGGGTCAAAAGGTTGAAAAGAGATCACCGATTTTGAGTGTGCAAATGTCAAGACCCCTGGGGCCTGGTTTTAAGAAGTGCTGAAAATATGCAATTGCAGCTGAAGTCACTGGGAGCTGGGGCTGCTCAGCACTTCCAAAAATCAGGCCCCAGGGATCTCAAAATGTGGGCATCCAAAATCAGTAGCTATTTCTGAACATTTTGGCAGCTTTATGAGCATGAAGCCATGATCACCCCCAAGGTAAATCACTGTTGCATATTCCCTGTGGCTCTATCCCAGAAGTATGTTTGATTTCCTGTTTCTATTGTTAATTCCTTTCTAAATATTTGGAGCCTGCAGTTAAACTGACCAACAGCAACCAACTCCAGAAAAGTTCTAAACAAATGGATGCTAAGCATGGTGCTGGGAGCTGAGCTCTTTTCAAATCCTGAGTCAGCCATACAGAGAAGCGTGGTGACTTTCCTGGGTTAATATAGAATGGAAAGTTTCAGGGACCATGGTTAGAAAAAATAAGTTTTTCCTAAATAAAAATGGACCTGGTCCAAATTCTGTGCTGACTAAGTAACTCCATTGCGGCTAATGGAATTATACTGAATGGGGGATAAATCAACCTTGAATTTGGCTCCATTTGTGTTGCTGGAACCCAAACCTCACTAACAAGTAGAACAGAATTGTGTGTGGAAAGTGAGAATTTGTTTCTTGCTGGTATAAATGGGCAGGACACATTTGGTATCTGATGAATTTCTAATTCAGATAGCATGGACTGAAAGTCTCTTGACCCTGATCACACAGCCCTCTGATTACAGTGGCTCCCAGTGACAGGAAGACACAGATAAGTTCATACAGCCACACGGGCATTTGGATGATTCTCTGATTCACAGCAAGAGCCTGAAATCTTGGCCAAACAGGCTGTGCTGCTGGGGTTTCTGAGGCTACGTCTACACTACAGCATAAAATCGAAATAACTAAAAACGGTTTTATAAAACAGATATTATAAAATCGATTTTATGCGTCCACACTAGGGCACATTAATTCGGTGGTGTGCGTCCATGGTCCGAGGCTAGCGTCGATTTCTGGAGCGGTGCACTGTGGGTAGCTACTGTAAAATGATGAGGCCAATAACTTCGATTTCCATCCACACTAACCCTAAATCGATATAGTAATATCGATTTTAGCGTTACTCCTCTCGTTGGGGAGGATTATAGAAATCGATTTTAAGAGCCCTTAAAATCGATTTAAAGTGTGTTGTAGTGTGGACGGGTACAGCGTTATATCAATTTAATGCTGTTTAAATCGATTTAACTGCATAGTGTGGACCAGGCCTGATACTTCCAGTTCCTGCTTCTGTTCAGGCTGCCACGATCTGAAAAGGGCCCTGAGGCTGCTAAGCCCGGCACTGTCCCCTGTGGCAATGCTTACCCTTGAGGAAGAGCTGTGATTGCTGAGCAGACCCCTTTTCTGTTCATCCTGGGGAAAGCTTGTCACCCTCATTCCACCTCCTCCCTCCACCCCTCCACTCTGTTATCAAGCTAATGAAGTTTGTACAGACCTGGGGCCTGAGGAGAGGCTGAAGGGCAGTTCCTTCCTAAGTAAAGGATCCTTGGTTTGTAGCAAAAGTTGTCTCTGCTATGAAGCAGGAAGAGACTAAAGGGAGACGCTGCTGCTATCTTATATATGGCAGGGTGCCTCTGTCACTCCAGGTGTGTGGGAGGACTGTGACAGAGCTGACTGCAGGTGGGAGGCCTCTCTGGCTCTCAGCCTGTTGCTGAGGTAGGGTCCTTTAAGGCCAGATGTTATACAACAGACATATACTGAATGAGAGGAGGACATGTGGTCCATCATGTTCCCCTCAGTCCTGGCTGCCTGCTGTGTCCCCAGCAACTTCACTTCTCTCTTGGACTCACTAGGAGTCCACATCAGACTGAACTCTCTTGGCATGAAATGCAAAATCGTCATAATAAAAGGACGTCAGCACTGATGAAAGGTGGCCGAGACTAGCTAAGTGAAAATCTGCTTTCCCTATCTGGGAGAGATGCACAGAGATCTGCCAGGACGTGCAATAACTTGTGGTGTTCGGGGCGGGAAGGGAATGTGTAATGATGCTCAGTTGAACAGAGATATATAGAGAAGGGCAGGTTATCCACTGTAATATGCAGTAAGTCTTGGCTGTGCAGTGACACTGGGTTGGGCAGATGCACGGGGACCCAGAGACATGCAGAGATGTGCAATAACTTGCAGAGCTCAGTGGCTGAAGACCGATGTATGGGGACAAGGACATGCAGGGACACTGGGACACATAGGGATGTGCAAGGACATTTGGAAAATGGAAACTGGCTTTTTGGATGCCATAGGTTTAATAAACATCTGAAATCCTCAGTGCTGCTGCCCTGTTACAGTACCACATCCATGACCATGCTGACTTCCTCAAAACACTGCCCAGTGCCATATCTTTATTTCCCATTGTATCTAGTTAAGATAGTTTTAGCCCTGAGGAATCTATTATAGCCTGTACTATGTACCAGGTAGCTTCCCAAAGTGATTGGCTCTTCGTATTCCCCAGTCAAGCCTGCTGCAGTCCTACCACAGGCTCTGGAGTTATATTATGTGTTCTGCTGGAGAGCGCTGTGCATTTCCCCATCTCTTTTTTCTGAAGAGTAAGGAAGGAAACATTCTAGTGAAACTTATGCCTGTTTGTTTTGTTGCTTAGCTTACAAAGACCAAGAGCTCTTTGGAGCAGAGTCTGTCTATTTCTTTGTGTTTGGAAAGTGCCCAGTCCACACTGAGCACTACTGTAATCCAAATTACATACACAAAACTATGTTAAAAGAACTCTGTTAAGGCTGCAAAGTCAAGCACTCAAAAGTTAGGCAATGCCAGATTTCAGGTTTTCTGTGCAACCTTAATTCAGCCCCATTGTATATATTTATCATGATACAGCCTAAAATTACATGATCATATACTACTTTTTACACAGGACGCTTCTTCATTCAGTGCAAAGGATGGGCAATACTTACTTAATATTCAACATTTTGTTTTATCCTTTTGTGTGTGACCTTGCTATAGAATTATTAATTTCCTTCTGGACTCCATGCTACTCATTACTATAGAATTTGAGTGCTTAATAGACACTAATTAATTTTTTTCCACAACACCTTTGTGAGATAAGGGGTTATTGTTATCCCCATTTTACCAATGGGAAAAGATTAAGATCAAAAGCATCCATGAATTTTAGGAGCCCAATTTGGGATGCCTAGGGTCTGGTATTTTATTTTTTCCAGAGTACTTACCAATATATAGCACTTCATATGTTCAAAACTACAACTCCCATTGACTTCAGTTGCAGTTGTGAGTGCTCAGAACTTCTGCAAATCAGACCCCAGAGTCTCAGGTCAGGCAACCAGAAAATGAGGGATACACAAATAGTGACTGTCACAGTTCCCAAGGTAACTGCACCTTTGACCCCTTCATGACCTCACTGAAAGCATTCAGCTTAGGTCTCCAGCCTCCAGCCATCACCTGTCTCAGGATGAAGTCCGAGCAGTCTCTCCTTCTAGGCTGAGGAGTTAGGCTGCAGTTCTTCCTGCCATTCACTGTAATTATCCCCAGCAGGTCTGAGCTTAGTTCAGCATCAGCAGCTCTGCTCTCTCTCGGGGGCAATGACAGGGTTAACCAGTGACCAGCCAGCCTTTAGAAAGCAAAGAGAAAAGCATTACAGAGAAAACATAGCTTAAAAATAATTAACAGCTTATATGCAGGTCTTAGCTTATCAGGTGGCACCCGTCATCCACAGAGAGACCCTGGTAGGAACAAAGGCCCATATTCTTATAGGAACTTAGGCTCCTAACTTCCACTGATTTCAGTGGGAAATAGGCACCTACATACCTTTAAGGATTTGGACCAAAGTACTTCAGACCCTTCTTCAGGGACTGTGCCTCTTGGTCACAGCATCATGTCAGTTCCTGAATCAAAGGACAGTGATTTCCTCCCTGTGTCAGTATGGTCACTTTTTGACAATTCAGTTCTTTCTTAACATTCTTTAACCAGTTCAAGTCAGTATAGCCAGCATCCCCTAACGGGGAGAGATTTCCCCAGGCTTGTTGATCTGCCTGCAGATTTGCATTAAATATCCCTCCCACCCACCCCATGGTTTTGCCCTTCATGCTTATGAGAAAAATCAAACACTAGTAGTTCTTGGGAGACTTGAACTCTGATCTAATCAGCATGTATTGAATTCTGAAAAGGGGAGCCATCTCCTGATGTAAATCTGTCCGCCCTAGTCCCCAGTAGCATGTGTTTGAATAGACCAGGAGTCAGCAACTGGGCCCAGCAGCTGAGTGAAGACTGGCCTGCCAAGGTCTCTCTGTTAGTGTGTAGGCCTGACAGACTGTTAGTTTGAGTTGTTACCAGGACCCTGTTGGAGAGCATTAAGACAAGCTGCTGCAGCTGTGGGGGCTGAAAGCTGATCCCCCCTGGGCAGAAGTTTCTGTTTGTTTGTGTTTATGTGGGACTGTGACATGAAGATGCTGCTACCCTGGAAGAAGATGAACTTTTTCAGTAGTTTTGCTGGAAAAGACTCTGGAGGAAACTGAGGCAAAGCTGCTGCAGTAACATACTATGTCATGAGGGAGTATGCAGAGGTGGCACCTCTCAGTGCTGTGCAGGGAGCCCAGGCCTGGACTGAGGTATATTGCAGAGCTGTATGGAAAGAGAAGCTTGCAAAATACTCTGGCCGGTACACAGGCAGGCTGCCTTTGGCGGTCCCACGGATTCGGCATACCCGCCGCTGCATTGCCGCCAAATCCGAGGGACCAGTGGACCTCCTGCAGGCAAACCGCTGAAGGCTGCCTGACTGCCGCCATCGCAGGGACTGTCAGGCTGGCCCCCGCAGCTTGCCACCTTAGGCATGCACTTAAAGTGCTGGTGCCTGGAGCCGCCGCTGCCAGTACAATTGAGAGGTACTTTCTTGAGCACCATATCCATCCACATTTGTGACTTGCTGGGGTTGTTAGAGGGGCAAGTGCCATTTGGGCAGCAGAGCACCAACTGTCTGAACTGTGTCCCCCAAAATCTCATTGACAGTGCCCTGAAGCTTATTTTAGCAGCAGTGGGGAAATGCCCCCATATAGTTTGTCTCTGTAAAGTCTTATGTGAATACAGCTGGCAGTTAGTGTTCAGAGCTGAACGAAAACTACCCCCAGACAAGAAAACTAGGCCCCATATAGAGCAGAGAGCCTCTTCTCACCCCAGCTTGTTCCATCCATCATGAAACACCCTGTGATTTCTTGCTATCACCCAGAAGCGAAATGAATGAACCTCAACAAGAGCAATAACTCTGCCTAATGTTAGAGCTGACTGACTGCTTCTCCCCAGCTCTCTGCACACCCTCCATGCTGATTTATAGCTTAGACAACCCTCACCTCCATAATCCCAGCAGATTCACATTTTCCATTTTATTATCACTCTTCCCGCTTGACACACTCAGGAGCGGGACAGAGTGTCTGACTCCAACTCCCTTCAGCACTTCCTACCCTGTATCACGTTTTTCAAAGTAAATGTTATTGTTACTCTATCCCCCTTCCACCTCCCTTGGCGAAACTGATCTGAAAGCAAATCTTATCCTTGCAGATCACAGCTGGGTTCTGATCACACCACATATTTTCTTAGCAGACCACTGCACAATATTTAATAATCTGGTAGCTGCTGGTAGTCAACTGTTTGTATATAAGAATCCAGGGCTCTAGGCCAAGGAAAAACCTCTTTTCTATTCCTCTGCATGGCTTTGGGATTCTCCATTAGAGTACAGCTTTTAGAAAAATTATCAGTCTTGATTTCAAAATTGTCATTGATGGAGAACCCATCATGACCCTGGGTACATTGTTTCAGTGGTTAATTACTCTCATCGTTAAAAACGTACATCTTATTTCTAGTCTGAATTTGCCTAGCTTCAACTTCAAGCCATTGAATTGTGTTACACCTTTCTCTGCTAGATAGAAGAGCCCATTATTAAATATTTGTCCCCCATGTACATACTTATAGACTGCAATCAAGTCACCCCTTAACCTCTTTGTTAAGCTAAACAGATTGTGCTCCTTGAGTCTATCGCTATAAGGCAGGGTTGTTGTTTTTTAATCATTCTTGTGGCTCCTCTTTGAACTTTCTCCACTTTATTAACAACCTTCTTGAACTGTGGACACCATAACTGGATACAGTACTCCAGCGGTGGTCACACCAGTGTCAAATATAGAGGTGAAATAACCTCTCTACTCCTATCTGAGATTCCCCTGTGTATGTATCCAAGGATTGCATTAGCTCTTTTGTCCACAGGCTCACACTGAGGGCTCATGGACAGCTGATTATCCACCACAAACCCCAAATCTTTTTCAGAGTCACTGCTTCCCAGGATAGAGTCCCCCATCCTGTAAGTACGGCCTAGATGTTTTGTTCTTAGATGTATACATTTAGCTGTATTAAAGCACACATTGTTTACTTGTGCCCAGTTTACCAAGCAATCCAGATTGCTCTGAATCAGTGACCTGTCCTCTTCATTATTTACAATTCCTTCAGTTTTTGTGTCATTTGCAAACTTTATCAGTGATGATTTTGTTTTCTTACAGATTATTGATAAAAATGTATAGGGCCAAGAACCAATTCCAGTGGGATCTCACTGGAAACACTCCCACTTAAAGATGATTCCTTGTTTACTGTTACATTGTGAGACCTATCAGTTAACCCAAGAGGAGAGACTGAGCTGCATCATGGGTGGTGGAGTGTAACCAGGGAGCTTGCCTTATAAAGGAGAATGGGGGCACGAGGCATCCAAACTACAGCTCCTGTGAGGGACCACAGTGACATTCCAGAATCAAAATATTTTGATTTTCAATTTTTTGCCAAAAAGTCAAAATTTTCCATGGAAGGTAGGCAGGAATTTTCTGACCATCTCCAGTTAATGAGAGTTATACAGCTGTACCATGAGGCTATAAGACACCCTCTTCTTCCCTACTACGAACATTGCAGTGGTTCTCAATCTTCTTTTATACCATGACTTCCTGTTACACTAGAAACATTTTGGAACCATCCCCTCACATCCATCCATAAAGAAAGAGAGTGGACACAACATCCTAACAGAGAAGCTGTGGTTTTAGAATATGTGACTATGCACATAGCTATGGCAGGCCCAAGCACATCTGAGTGCTATACTAGTTCCTACCATAAGAGGGCAAGTTGCACTCTGCTGCTTAAGCACCATGAAGTCAAGTCACCTAATGATGCAGAGTTGCAGTGCAGATGTCTTGCCCCCACCTTTGTGAGCTCTGCTTTCCTTTGGGCAGTACTTTATCATGATTATAACTCAAAGGAAGGTAGAATGTTTGACCTTAATGAATTTCTCACCTGGGATGTTTAATACTGTACCAACCCCAGGTGTTTTCACCCTACTTTAGCTCCCTGGAAACCATCTATCCAAACATTCACAGACACACCACCCACACAAGCTACTTCTAGACCCGTGCACATAATACACAGCTATCCACCCAAACCAGCACAGGCCACATATAACCAAGCACACAGCATATGTACGCTCATGCACACCATACACAAACTGGCAGGTACACCCAAAGCCTCTACCCCAGCACTGAGGACGCACAAACACAGCACCCCCTGCCTCCTCACACATGGTTCATCTGTTGGCTGAAAAGAATAAGTTTGTCCTGCACAAGCAATAAAAACTAACTAGACAGCCAGTTGGGCAGAGGGAAAAGCCAGAGTCAGAGTCTCCCCTCCAAGATGCAGACATCCGGAACCAGCTCTGCTGATGGGTAGCTTTGCACTTGGAGGTGAACCATCTGGCTTCTGCCATAGAGCGAACTGCCAGCTAAACACAAAGGCTCCTTATAATCTGTAGCTTGGATGGCTGGATTGAGCCACGTAGAAGACCACTGCAAGAATACGTACCTAAACACATATGCATACACAGCTACAGACACATACCTTTCAGGAGATGAACACATGCATATACTGCCATACACAAACCCAAATGCAGGTCCATGCACACACTTCTCACAAGCCCATGTGCAGGACCATGCACACGCCCTACAAAAGCCTACATGCAAGCCCATGCATAAATCCACCCAAAAACTCATTCACAGACCAAGTGCTATACAACAAACCTACATGCAAGTCCATACACACATCATATACAAAGTAATGCACACATGCAGGAAACTACAGTCTCCAGACACTAGTTGAAGTAGATGGAGCAGGCAAGGCTCTTAGGGATATTGAGCTGTCATATACAAAAGCAAGATCTCAAAAAGGAATGGTCAGCAAAGAGTTTTGAACCTGCACTTTATGGCACTTTAATATTAATCATAGAAATGAAGGGCTGGAAGGGACCTTGAGAAGTCATGAGGCAGGACCAAGTAAACCTAGACTATCCTTGACGGGTGTTTGCCCAACCTGTTCTTAAAAACCTCCAATGATGGAGATTCCACAACCTCCCTTGGAAACCTGTTCCAGAGCTTAAGTACACCTTTACTTAGAAAGTTTTTCCTAATAGCTAACCTAAATCTCCCTTGCTGCAGATTAAGCCCATTACTTCTTGTCCTGCCTTCAGTGGTCATGGAGAGCAATTGATTACTGTCCTGTTTATAAAAGCCCTTGGTCTCTCCACAATCTTCTTTTCTCAAGACTAAACATACCCAGTTGTTTTTAACCTTTCCTCAGAGAAGATTTTCTAAATCTTTTAACATTTTTGTTGCTCTCCTCTGGACTCTCTCCAATTTGTCCACATCCTTCCTAAAGTGTGGGGCCCAGAATTGGACACAATATTCCAACTGAGGCTTCACCCATGCCGAGTAGAGCAGGACAGTTATCTCTCGTGTCTTACATAAAATACTCCTGTTAATACACACCCCAGAATAATAATTGCTTTTTTTTGCAATTGCATCATATTGACTCATATTCAAGTTGTGATCCACTATAACTCCCAGTTCCTTTTCACCATCTAGCCAGTCATTCTCCGTTTTGTAGTTGTAGGTTGAGTGGGCTATAATTTCCAGAGTCCTATCTGTTCCCCCTTTAAAAGACAGACACTATGTTTGTTTTTCTCCAGTTCTCTGGGACCTCACCCATCCTTCATGAGTTCTCAAAGATAATTGCTAACAGCTCTGAGATTGCTTCAGCTAGTTCCTGAAGTACCTAGGATGAATTTCATCAGGTCCTGCCAACCTGAATAAATCTAATTTATCTAAATACTCTTTAACCTGTTCTTTCCCTATTTTGGCTTGTATTCCTCCCCGGTTGTTAATAATTGTGTTACTTATTTGACTTTTTTTTAGTGAAGACTGAAGCAAAATAGGCATTAAACACCTCACCCTTCTTCATGTCATTGGTTATTAGCTCTTCCTGCACTTTCCTTTGTCTTTCTTTTGCTCCAAAGTATTTAAAGAATCTCTTCTTATTCTCTTTAATGCTTCTTGCTAGGGTGTGACTCATTTTGTTCCTTAGCCTTTCTGATTTTGTCCCTACATATTTGTGCTATTCTTTTGTACTTCCCCTTAGCAATTTGTTCTTGTTTCCATATTTTGTAGGACTCTCTTTTAATCTTCAGGTCATTAAAGAGCTCCTGATGGAGCCATATTGGTCTCTTAATATGCTTCTGATCTTTCCTTTGCATTGAAATAGTTTGTAGTTGTGACTTTAATATTGTCTCATTGAGAAACTGCCAGCTCTCCCAGTGGCCTCAGGAACATGCTGGCCACCACTTCCCGCAGCTCCCATTGGCTGGGAATGGCGAACCGCAGCCACTGGGAGCTGCGGGTGGCTGTGCCTGCGGATGGTCAGTGTAAACGAACGGCCTGCCAGTGGATTATCCTGACGAGTCGCAGGTTGCCCACCACTGTCCTAAATGCTCAGTTCCTAGAAGTGCCATGCAACACAATGATCAACTTTTAGCTAGACTATGCCACCTGAGGTCAGTTCCTTGCTAAGCCACACTACCCATGCCAATATTTGTGGGACAAGGATGGTTTGTTTTTTTTTAAGTGGCTGCCCAGGACAATAGCAGGCCTGAAATGTCTTCACAATGCCACAGCCTGGTATTTGAGTCACAATGTGGTGATGCAGCATCAAGGGTTCACAAAATGACTTAGCCCTTAGAACAGAGTGCAGTGGCTGTAGGGTATTGAAACATAGAAGGAGATGGTGTCAGGGCTACTTCACGTTCATTTGCCTGATAAAAGGTCTGTCACAGATTTAAAGCACATTGACTAACCTAATGGTTTCCTGTCCCTTGATCCCCTTCTTTTCTCTTCCTGCCACATTATAGGGGCTTATCTTAAGGCTTTAGCTAAATACTTTTTCCAGGGAAGGTTTCTGAGGGGCCGGGGAAGTTTCCGGGGCCTCTTTCTTTTCATCAAGTGTTTACAGACATCATACAATTATGGCATATGTTAAACCTGGCCTGATATTCAGAGATGCTGAGCCTAAGTACAGTGAGAGTTTGGTACCTCCTAGGATCAAACTCTTAATGGACTCATGATAGAGGAGAGAAACAGCTGATCCTTTACACCACTGGGCTGCACAAGGTTGTTATTCTGGGGGTGTCTGTGGCTGCATGCGGGGGCTGGCCGGACACTTGCCCAGTTCTGTGTGTGCTGAGTGTGTGGTAACAAATTTTGAGATGTCTCCTGTATGAACTGTTTCTTCCTGGATTTCATGGATGGGTCCAATTGAAACAGCCCTTTGGCTGTGTTGCCGCAGCCTTCCCCCGCCCCCGCCCCCACCCCCTTTTTAGTTCTATAGAAGGGATGGATCTGATTTCAGCTTTCAGCGGTTAGCTCTCCTGGGGGCAAGTAGAAGAGGAATATAACCCAGAAGATTAATGGTGCCTGTTAGTCTTCTCTGTGTGTCTCAGAGAATGAGGTTCAGCATTGTTGTCTAAAGGCTGACAGCTCTCCCTCTGCACAATGTTCCCCAGAGACAAGTGCATAAACCACCAGCTCCTCATGTATCGAGTTCCAGCAGGAGGGGATCCAAAAAGGCTTTTAGATGAGGGATTTCTGCTCTCTGACTATTGATTGGTGGGAAGGAAACAAACTACTCTTCATGAAAAGTATCAGAGGGTAGCCGTGTTAGTCTGGATCTGTAAAAGCAGCAAAGAATCCTGTGGCACCTTATATACTAACAGAGGTCATGACATGCATCTGAGGAAGTGGGTATTCACCCACGAAAGCTCATGCTCCAAAACCTCTGTTAGTCTATAAGGTGCCACAGGATTCTTTGCTGCTCTTCAGGAAAAGAGAATTCACATATCTCTGTATCTAAACCCATGAAACTTAACCCCAGCTGCTGAGTAGGAAGGCACACCCAAGGAGGGAACATTAGGACACAGTTCATCCTGAGGGGACTGCTAGGTTCCTGACTTCTGATCTTGGTTGCTTCTCATAAATGGACCATCAGGTGTGATTTAGTGGTGGGAGCAGGGAGATGGGACTGGTGGGTTCTCTTCTGTGCCTCAGTTTCCATATTTGTAATGTGGCAAAGTACCTGCTTCTCCTCTGCTGGCTCAGTCCCTTGCTACCTTGGAGCCACAGGCTTGGGCAAAGCAAAAGCCCTTCCTGGTCACACAGGGTCTGGCCGATCCCTTCTCAGTCAGTCCCTTGCTCAGTTTTTCTCTCCTTCTGGGGAGAGTGCAATCTGCCTTGCAGGAAGAGTTTCCAAGTCCTGCTCACTGGCAGCTACTCTGCTTCTCTCCTCCCTCCTGCTTCCCTGCCAGGGAGGGTTTAAAAAGGTCCCCAGCAATTGGGGCCAGCTGAAGCTAATTAGTTCCCTGGTAACCCCTGTTCCAGCTGAACCTTGTTTCTCCATGGCTATCTCCCCTCAATAGATAGGGAGAGGCCTTTTAACCCCTCTGGGACTAATTACTACCCCTCTCCTGGTAGCTAATTGTCCTGAGTTTGCCACAGTAAGAAAAGGGAATAATACTTGTCTTCCTAAGGGTGTTGGTTAGGGATGTCCATGGTATTGGGGGTGGTGGGTGCATGGCATTCATTCATGCCTTGCAGCATTGGGCGCTTGTAGATAGCCATTAACCCTTTCCTTTCCTAATGAGACTTTGTGCCAGATGCAGAGTGGGGCTGTTACAGCATTTTTAAAGCAGATAGGCCATCAAACAGAGCCAGGACTGAGTACTGTGATCTGTTATCCCAGCTATTTCATGTCACCACTTCAGGGAGATGTGGGCTACTCGGTGCATATGATAGGAGCCAGCCTCAATGCCGTCAAGTGAGGAGTAAACTCCATCCACTACAGAGCAGGTCCAGTGATGCGTAAAATTCTGCTTCTGGCCTTTCCTCATGATTCAGGATATAAGCTGATCACCAGCTGGGAGCCTCAAGAAAAAATAACCCCCACCTCCATCGTTACATTGTGCATTGAGTGGGGAGAAGGGTTATGCCTTCTTCTAAAGCATCTCACAGTCTCCATTGCTGGAGACTAGATGCTGGACTAGATGGACTTTGGGTCTGTTCTGTATGGCAGAGAGCTGGGATTATTAGATAAGATGACACAGTACAATGAGCAGCCAGAATAGTAGCCTATCTGTACCAGTAATTTTACCTGGTATGGCAGGTAGGCAGGCAGGCAGGATACAGCTGTGTGTGTGTGTTTGGAATTTATTCTCTAAGCTGGAAAGGACCTGAGGTCCTTGAATAAGGTCCCAGATGCTTGATCATGCTCTAGTTATGGTTTAAAGGACTTTATCTGCATCCTAAATTCTGTGAAGATCCCTTATTATCAACCTTTCCCTGCTGCTGGCTTATAAGGGTCACATCAGGCTCTCTCACAGATACCAAATACCCTTCTCTCTTCATGGTCACAGCTGAGAGTTCAGAATGAAACTGATGCTCCAGATGGGAAACTAGTATCTTCTTCTCAGGATGAACTAAATAAATGTCACTTATATATAGGGTGTTACAGCATCTCCCAAAAGTGTGTGGGAGAGCGGATTAGGCCCAGGAGCCATTCCATGGACAAAGGAGGTGAGTGCTGAAAATAAAAAGAACAAAGCAAGTTTAGGACAATGCCACTAATTAGGGATTATTCATTTTCATCAATTTTGTATCCTTTTAACCAAAGGATCCAGGTAGGTTTCTAATTCTGAGATAGGGCAACCATTAGAGCAAGGAAAATGCTATTGATCTTGCCCTGCACCCAAATGCGCTATCCACATGCCTCATTCTCTCCTCATCTTGTATGTAGATGATGTTTTATGGCCTGTCCTGTGCACACACAGCAGTGCACAGCAGTAAAAGATGCTACATGTCTGTATTGAAATCTGTGGGAAAAAATTCTACAGTATATGTAGTATTTGTGAGAGAAAAGAGACTCTGTCTTACTACAGGAGCTGTCTTTGTTATAATGTCTGTACAGTGCCAAGAACAATGGGGCCAAGGCATTTTTAAATCAGCAGGTCCAGATAATTTGCACCCAGAAGTTTTAAAAGAGCTGACTGAGGAGTTAAGTGTACCATTAATGTTGATTTTCTGTAAGTCTTGGAACACTGGGCAAGTTCCAGAAGGCTGAAAGAAAGCTAATGTTGTGCCAATATTTAAAAAGGATACATGGAATGACCTGGGTAATTATAGGATTGTCCATCTAATGTCAATCCTGGGCAAGATAATGGAGTGACTGATATAGGACTCAATTAATAAACAATTTAAGGAGGGTAATATAATTACTGCCAATCAACCTGGATTTATGGAAAATAGATCTTGTCAAACCAACTTGATTTCTTTTCTCTGATGAGATTAAAAGTTTGATTGATAAAGGTAATAGTGTTGAGGTAACAGACTTAGACTTCTGCAAGGCTTTTGACTTTGTACCTCTTGATATTTTGATTAAAAAACTAGAAGAATGTATCATGAACATGGCACACATTAAATGGGTTAAAATCTGGCTAATGATAGATCTCAAAATGTAACTGTAAACATGGACTCATCACTGAATGGGTGCATTTCTAGCGCGGTCCCACAAGGATCAGATCTTGGCCCTATACAGTTTTACTTTTTTTAATCAATAACCTGGAATAAAACATAAAAGCATCACTGATAATGTTTGCAGATGGCACACAAATTGGAGGAAGGGTAAATAATGAAGAGGACAGGTTACTGATACAGAGAGATATGGATCACTTGGTAAACTGGATTCAAGCAAACAATGTGCTTTTTAATATGGCTAAATGTAAATGTATGCATCTAGGAACAAAGAATGTAGGCCATGCTACAGGTTGGGAAACAGTGACACAAAAAGATTTGGGAGTCATGCTGGATAATCAACTGAACGTGAAGTCCCACTGCAACACTGAGGCCAGAAGGGCTAATGCAATCCTTGGAAGCATGAAGAGGAAAGTCTCGAGGAGGAGTAGAGAGGTTATTCTATCTCTGTGTTTAGCACTTGTGCAACCACTGCTAGAACACTTTGTGTCCTGTTCTTGTGTCCACAATTCAAGAAGGAAATTGATAAATTGGAGGGGGTTCAGAGAAGACCCAAAAGAATGATTAAAAGATTAGAAAACCTGCCTTACAGTAGTAGTTTCAAGGAGCTCCATCTAGTTAACTTAACAAAGAGAAGGTTAGGATTACTTGATTACAGCCTGTAAATATCTCCCTGGGGAACAAATATTTGATAATGGGCTCTTCAATCCAGGAAAGGAAGGGGTAACATGATCCAGTCGCTGGAAGTTGAAGCTACATGAATTCAAACTGGAAATAAGATGCAAATTTTTAATAGAGAATAATTAATCATTGGAACAATTTATAGAGGTTATGGCGGATTCTCCATCACTGACCATTTTTAAATCAAGACTGGATGTTTTTCTAAAAGCTCTGCTCTAGGAATTATTATGGGGAAGTTCTATGGCCTGTGCTATGCAGGAGGTCAGATTAGATGATCACAATGGTCCTTTCTGACTTTGGAATCTCAGAATCCCCCTAAGTGCTACCACAATACCTATAATAGATTAGATTGTCTAATGCATTTTCACCAGAGGCAAAGTTAAGACAGCAAATTCATCCTTAAAATTAGCATTTTTCAATGTTTAAATGCTTATTAATGCAATCTTAATGTTTTCTTAACATAGCAAATTGGTTGTATGTCAGGGTGGGGGAGGGGACGTGAATGTAACTGTGATGGGTTCGGTCACAGAGACTCCCTTGGGACTGTCACCTGATGTGTTGAGACTACCTCTGAGCCCATTTTCTCTGCCAGTTTGGGCCTTCAGAACCCTGCCTTGTTGAGCCAGATACGCTAATCTACTGCAACACAGACCCATGGTCTGACCCACACCCCCAAAGCAGCAGACTGAATTGAAAACAGTTTAGCAAGTGCTCCTTTCTCTAGGACCCAGACACCCAGCTCCCAATGGGATCCAAACCTCAAATAAATCCATTTTACTCTGTATAAAGCTTATACAGGGTAAACTTATAAATTATCCGCCCTCTATAACACTGATAGAGAGATATGCATAGTTATTTGCACTCCTAGGTATTAATTACTTACTCTGGGTTAATTAATAAGCAAAAGTGATTTTATTAAATATAAAAAGTAGGATTTAAGTGGTTCCAAGTAATAACAGACAGAATCAAGTAAATTACCAAGCAAAATAAAACAAGACACGCAAGTCTAAGCCTAATACAGTAAGAAACTGAATACAGGTAAATCTCACCCTCAGAGATGTTCCAATAAGCTTCTTTCACAGACTGGACTCCTTCCTAGTCTGGGTCCTGCAATCACTCTCACCCCTGTAGTTGCTGTCATTTGTTCCAGTTTCTTTCAGGCATCTCTTTGAGGTAGAGAGGCCATTTCTTAAGCCAGCTGAAGACAAAATGGAGAGGCTTCCAGGGCCTTTTATATTCTCTCTCTTGTGGGCGGCAACCCCTTTGTTCTTCTGTGCAAAGTCACAGCAACAAGATGCAGTTTGTAGCCACCTAGGCAAGTCTTATGTCCATGAATGATTCAGCTTTTTGCAGGCCAGCGCCATTGTTTACATGTTAGTTTGAATGTTCTCAGGAAAGCTCAGATGTGGATTGGCGTCTCTCAAAGTCCATTGTCAGTTAAGTGTTTCTGGATTGGGCACTTACTGAGAATAGTCCTTTCTCTGCTGCTTCACTGAGGCTACTTAGAATCAAATGCATTGAGATATAAGTACATAGCCAATGTTCATAACTTCAGATACAAAAATGATACACACATACAGACAGCATAATCATAACCAGCAAACTACAACTTTTCCATAGACACCCCACTTGATCTCCTCTGTACTAGGAGGTGCAACAATGATCTATACGGTCACAGTTCATATCAATAACGTCACAGTAATTATCTGTGGTCACCTAGAGCTTCCTTGGTGTCACTGTGCTGCACCCCATGGTTGCTCAGAACTTCACAGCATCAGGGAGAGAAGTTGGATCCTCCTGCTCTGAAAGCACAGAATCCCAAACACATGATCTAGAGAAAAATCTCTCTTAAATGGGGGCCTATGACACCAAGATGAGCAGTTCTGATTCTAGCACAACACAATGCAATTTAAATGCAATTTAAAATGTACTCTGTGTTAAACATGTCTTTCAGATTCTCCCCCCATTCCTGATATTTAAACAAAGCTGTCAGTATTGCCATCCCCAGGCATTCAAAAAGCATGAGTCAGGTCCCTCAAAAATCATGAAATTTGGTTTGAAGATCATGATATTTTTTAAAAATTGTATAAAATTTTGGATTTTTTCTTCTTTGCTTTCTGGTTTGTTAACTCATTAAGTGCACTTGGATCATATTTTCAAGCTTTTCTGCAGAACCATGAGAGATAGAAACTTCTTTTTAAAAAAAATGAAAGCTTTGATTCTCACATGATTCTCAGAAGCTTGGATAGTTACCTCTTCCTACCACCCACCCACACTTACTCCCTTTGTGCCCTGCAGGCGCAATTGTTTGTGGAACACATGACAGCTGCATGTGTGGAATGTCCTGTCTTTCTGCTTTCCCCTCTTTGAAAGTGATGCAGGGAAATCCTTCCCCTCACACATACTTAACGGATGCAATGGACATACAAATCTCTCTGTATAAAATAGCCGGATCACGTCTCTATTTTTAGTCTGCCTGGAAATGTTTTCCTTGCTGTGCATTTCTTCTGACACTGATTTCCAGTACTGTTTTGTGGTTACTGTTTGTTTTTTATTTTTCATCATAAAAAGCCCCACCAAGGCAAATATCTTTGGTTCTCTTGGCCCAGGGATCAGAGTGGAGGTAAGGAGGAAACAATGGCACTCAAAACATGCCCACAACCCCAGCTCCACCCATAAACCCAAGGCTAGCTGGATATTTCTGCTAAAATGATCAACAGACATTCAACATAGCAAGTTTCTGATATAATCATTACGATTCTGAGAGAACATCCACTAAAATGAAAACAGACAGCTCACACCTCTCAGAGTCTATCTGCAAACTCAGACAGGTGGCCCTGCATCAGGCATATTCAGTGGTTTTCTTCATAATCATTGGGGCCAGAAACAAGCAATGGTTGAACACTGCAGAAATCTGTTGGGAGCTCTGGTGCAGATACCACCCCTCAGTGGCACAAGCCTACCCTGTGTTCCTATTATACTCAGTGCTTATCTAGCACAATGGATCCAACTGCACTATTTCCTTTTATTGATTGCTGTTTGACTCCCGGGGACAGCTCCAGTAAGCATAGATGCGGCTGAGTGAAATAACAACTAATCTATTGCTGTGCCAGTATCTTATGTGTTAGGGGCATGTAGGTGTTTCCTACTATGCCTCAAATAATTTGTTACTGTCACCACTGTAATAAAGAATGAAGTGCTAATTCTGGGCAGCAGCTGGAAACTTCATGGGGTTTGATTTCTGTATTGATTCTGTACGTTGCTAAAGTCAAGGCACGTTTGAAAAATGTTACAGCACAACGTGTGAGTCACTGGCTGTTTAACCCCATAATAAAGTTGGCTAACTCAAAGCACAGGAGGCAAGTGAAAGAGAATGTATAGAGACAATGACATGAGAGCAAGAGGCAGAGCTTGGATGAAGGACAGAGAGAGAGAGAAGAGCGAAAGAAGCAGCGTCAGGAAGGGGAGGGAATTCTGGAGAGCATAATTATTTCCTTATCTTGATTCTCAGCAGACCCTCTGTTTCTGGATCAGGATGACATGCCCTTCCCCACTGATTCTGTTTTTGAACTGGGCTCATGCACCCTTCCAGCTGGCTTCGCATAGCACTTGTTCTGAAAAAGATTTAAATGTATAAACCCTGGGAGTTCTGGGATTAAACTGTTACGACCACAGAACTGTCACTCCAATGCCTATATAAACAGCATGTGTTTTGGCTTGCATCCATTCGGGGCTTGCCCCCCAGGAATGACTTACTTTAAAGAGCTCCAGTATTGCCAAGTCTCACTGTTTTATTGCAAGTCTTGCAATATTTGGTGTTTTTTCTTAATATCTCAGCTCCACAAATACTCTGGTTAGGTGAGAATGTCTGCTTTTTTTTTTTTTAAAGAAGTTTCTAGCTCTCCGGGCTGCGGATAAAAGCTTGAATATGTGTCCCAAATGCACTCTGATGGCTCAACAATCAGAAGGCAATTCTTTTAATTTCATAATTTTTAAGCCATTCTCATTTTGGGTGGGGCTGACTCACCTTTTTTGAACACTTGGGGTTGGCAATACTGGGGCTCACACCAAACAAGCATTCCACAGCTCTCTTTAGCTCAGTAGCTGCGGGGCAGCTCTAGCTTTTTTTGCCACCCCAAGCACAGCAGGCAGGCTGCCTTTGGTGGCGTGCCTGTGGGAGGTCCTCCGAAGCCGCGGGACCAGCGGACCCCCCGCAGGCAAGCCACCAGAGGCAGCCTGCCTGCCCACCTTGCAGCGCTGGCAGAGTGCCCCCCGCAGCTTGCCACCCCAAGCACGCGCTTGGCGTGCTGGGGCCTGGTGTCGCCCCTGGTAGCACGAACAGAGTGCCCCCTATGAGCCGGAACGGGGAGAGCCAGCTGTACCCCCCACAAAGTGGAGAATTGACAGAACAAGGAGAAATAGCAGTGCCCTTAGGGGTTAGTTCATTCTCGTCTCGGTGCAGGCCAAATCCTGCCCTAAATTACATCTCTGCAACCCCAATAGAGTTGCACAGATGTAATCAAGAAAAGATTTAGCCCCAGAGTTAGGTACCAAAATATCTTAACAAATCTGGGGCTAAATGCTTAGTCTGTTTTCCTATTGACAAAATCATCCTGTAAATTTCCTGTTGACCCTGGTATTTGCACAGCACTTACCTCACAACTAACCATTCCAGCTGAAATGTGCCCTGGAGTACTGTCAATGACATCTGAAGTTGGGCAGCACCTTGCTTTCAAACAGATGATGTGGGTTTTGTCTTGCTTTAAGGGGTATGGCTTGGGAAAAGGACAAGAGTGGGATTTAATTCACTCCCTACTTCTGTCCTGTGGAAAGGTAGTGACTTATAAAGCTTCATGTCTTATGAGCCCTTTTGAGAACTTGCCCCATGATGGAACAGCCAGAGTCTCTGCTCTCACTGAAGTCCTTGGCAAAACTGTCATTGACGTCACTGATTGTGAGTTAGAACAATGCTGAAAGCTTTTGAAAATCCCACTCAAAAATGTCAACCTGGCATGTTTCCTAAAGCCACAGGGTAACCGGAGTCTAATTCACTCACTTTATATCTCCTTATCTAGCAACTTCTCATTCAGCCTTAGCTAACCAGTTTCCTCCAGACCCAAATATTGTAATTGCATTCTGTTACTCAGTGATACAGGTAATGGCAGGAAATCTCCACTTTGCTTATATCAACTCTGAAAACACTGATATCTCTCCCACTACCACTTGGCTGTTAGGAGACCATTTCAGGCTCTAAGGGATTGAGGAACAGTCTTCAGGGAACATGAGGAATAAAGGATCTTCAGTGTGTAGACACCAAGGTGATCCTTGCCTTTATAAATAAACACAGGTAGCAAGGAAAGAACCCAAGTTAGGCAAAGAAAACCCACAAGAGAGTCCAGATTTGTTGGCTCTGTGTCATGGTTAGAAGAAAGGACGAGGAACCAGAAGGATCCTGGGCTTGAATCCTTGCTGATCGCCTGTTTTTTCCTTCCATTAACAGTGAACCCTATGCTAGTTATACAACCTCCTTGTTGTGCCTCAGTCAGTTCAAATGGAAAAGTGGGGGTGAAAACCAAAAACAAATTGCCACCAAAATAACCCACTCCAATCTCCAATCCCCATGGAATTGCTGAACGAGACTGCTTGTTCCCCTTCTGAATAGCTTTCAGAGGTTATTTTAATCCCTTTTTAGTTGCAAATATCATTTATCAGAAGCAGCATGGGCTGGTTGCCAGCTCTTTCAGAGCTTTGACAGTCCAGAAGGGAAAAGGCTTTCAAAAATAACTGGCTGCCTTCTACTGCATATTTCCCTGCCCAAGAGATAGTTGGGATGTAATAATGAGAAACAGTCATCTGATGGAGCAAAGCCCAGGGACTAGTATTGTTTGCTTGGAACCAAAGATTCCTGTGTCATATTCACTAGTAAGTTCCCAGGCTTCAGAACTTCCTATCATTGGTGTTAATGTCTTAAAAATCAACACAACAATCATTAGGAGGCAAGAGGCATGGGACTGGATGAGCAATGGGCTATGGAGTCTTTCATCTCTAGGTCACTGGTCTGAAAGTGAACCTAGCTAATTGTGATCATCTTATGGCCCCATTCAGTGGTCTCAATAGGTTGATGGTTTCAACCTGGTTTATAATAGATGTATCCATTTTTATGTTTTTAAAAAGCATCGTATTTTACACTAATTGCCATTTCCAGAGGAGAAGCAAAATACAGAACAGGCCACAAAGCCTGAATCATTTTCTTCTGAGCCATGTTGACAATGGACAGATTATGGGAAGCTTCTCTACTTCTGTGGATAAATAAAAGGCTTCAGATTCCAGTGCTGTTATTCTGGCATCTTTCACAGGCACCAACTTAATTTTAAAATGTTCTAAGAATAGACTGTGAGCTATGGCTGATAATCAGATTTCACTGCACAGGGGGAGGTAGGCAGAAATGAAAGGGGTGACAGGTGGGTGGGTGCGGTACAGTGGATTTGGTTTGATGGGAAGGGTGAGTGGAAGGACTTGAGAATTTTTTTAATTCTCCCTGGAAAATGTTGCTACATGCTGGATTTTGTTTTTCTGTCATTCTCTAGTGTTTGCATTGACTTTGGAAGTTGTCTACAATGGGAACTTCAGCCAAGGAGTCTTTCAACAGCAGAGTGCTCTAAAAGGGGTATCTGAAGTACTGGTCACAAGGAGAGCGACAAGCAAGTACTAAATAAATCTGGGTGAATGGATGGGTCACGGGGGCCTGTACCAATCTCGGGTAGAGTATGGAGAGGAGGTCCCTGGGCAAATAAGTTTATAATGGCTGTGAATTATTTGCACCTAATTTTTCCTTTGACTTGATACAATAATACCCAGTCTCATCCCAATACCCAAGGCCTGATTGTGTTTCTTTCCCCATCATGCAAATTCCTGTATTTTGCAAACCATGGTATAAATTGCAAACTGTTATAGACGCTAACTTCATACTGCATTAGTAGACACCGATAAGCCATGCCCATCCTGGTAACATCCTTGTTTCTTTATATTCCTAATATGTTTCAAGGCAAGGACTGGGGTAACTAAAATAAGTAAAAGCAAAATGTAAGTGATAGAAATAGAGCTGCTCAAAAATTTCAAGATTTAAATGAAAAAATGTCAGCAGATATGTTTTCATTTTTTCACCACCTAGGTGTGAAAATACAGTTGCCCAGGGAGAATGGGGTGGTATATGTTTTTGTTTTTTTACAAGTTTTACAAGTTTACTTGTTTTTACTAGTATAAATGAGGGTATTGCTCCTAAGTGGACTAATGGGTCTGCCAGCCTGTCATTTGTAGAACCCTGTCACTCTCACTGCAAAGTGAAGGCACCATGACTTGTACATCTCTTCTCATAGATAAAAATTATTGCTGGCTTGTGTTACATCTTCTGAAATCCAATGAGCCAAATATTCTTTTTTAATGAAGTACCACTGTAATTTGATCATAAGAATAAGAAAAATAAGGTAACAGCAAAGATAAATATACTCAGCACAGTGTATTATTTACCAGTTATATCCAATCCCATGTCATTCTTTGGTTCAGGCTCCATATACAGAGACTGTCCCATACCTTGGAGGTATTATAATGTAAATGGAAAGGGAGTGGGAGATCACAATGCAGGCAGGGTGGAGGGACTGCTCCCAAGCCAGGGAAAGGAGGAGTTGTATTCTCTCTCCTCCCCTCTACTTTAACCTCAGTTTAGAAGTGCATTATACATACAAAGTCACCCCACAGTCCAAGCTCCATCTACCATTGGTCTGAACCAGATCCCCGTTCTGAACACTCCAAAACATGGTGGATCTTCAAATCTCAATCCATACTTTGCTGTTCAGACCCAACTCTGATATAAAAACTTAAAAGTGCTGAATGCCCCCATGACCCAAAGGGACAGGCCCTGCAAGCAGACCTAAATTTCTTTGAAACCTGCCAGGGACTGCATGTGGATGATGGGTGGCAGCTGGTAAGCTAAGACCTGCACTGAAGTTATATTTTTCAATCATGTTTTCTCTGTAATGCTTTTGTTTGAATAAATAAGACTGTGACTTTACGAAGGCTGGTTGGTCACTTCTTAAACTTGTCATTGCCCCTGAGAAAACAGGGCTGTGGGTGCTGAACTAAATTCAGATCTTCTGAGGTGATCCCAGTGAGTTGCAGGAGTGTCTCGGAGTCACTGGGCAATGCTCTGGAAATACTCCATATGAAGCCAGTCAGGACTCTGAGGGAGCCTCCTCTCCATGAGCAGACTGTCTCCAGGGCAAGAAGCTTACACAGCTTCGACCTTCCTGGGTCTGACCTTGGAGCATTCAGCATCCCCTTCTCATGCCATGCACTTCCCACTGTGAGTCCTCACAGGCAGGGCTCCTGGGGAAGCCAGTGGGCCCTATACCCCAATTCCACAGTCAGACATGACTCTCAGCCAGTCAGTAACACAGAAGGTTTATTAGATGACAGTAACACAGTCCCAAACAGAGCTTGTAGGTACAGAGAACAGGACCCCTCAGTTAGGTCCATCTTGGGGGGTAGGGAGCCAGACCCGATTCTGGCCTCCCTCCATTTTCCCAGCCAGCTCCAAATTGAAACTCACCATCCCTTCCTCTGGCCTTTATCTCTTTCCCGGGCCAGGAGGTCACCTGATCTCTTTGTTCTCCAACACCTTCAGTTGGCACCTTGCGGGCAGGCCATCAGTTGCCAGGAGACAGGATGTTGGCCATTCTCTGTGCAGATACCATCACACTGGCCCTCTAAGGCTCTGCAACAATCACACAACCTTATCCCACCACCTAGATACTTAAGAAATGCATAGGAGAAACTGAGGCATACACAGTATTCAGAGAAAACATTAAGAACATTCCCACTTTGTCACAAGGAGGAATTTCAGCCTAGGCTAGAAGGGAAGTTGCTGGATTCCTCCCCATGAAGATTGGTAGCTAGAGGGCGAAGACCAAAGTGGCCTGTCCTCAAGAAAGCCATGAAGAGGTCAAAGGTACAGTTAGCTCTGTAACTCTGACAGTTTCGTTACATATGCTCTCTGGCTGTCATGCAGTTAAATGTTCCTGGTGGAAAAGTCCTTCTCTCTGCAGTGTCTCCACTGGATGAAATTCCAAAGGTTCAGTTGTGGTGGGAAATGTTGATGCCACAAGTGGATTTCTAATCTGGGGAATAAAGGACTCAGGGTTTCTTTGCTGCTACATCCACGTATATGTACTAGTCATCTAAGACATCTCAAATGGTTATGACTTCTCAATGTACAGGTGCTGTGACTGATAGGGACACCGGGTTTTACATATAAAATCCATATTTCAGCCCAGTGTTAATGGTATTACTGATAAAGGAAAGAAGTAACACATTAACCACTTAAGGGCATGATCACCACTGACTTTTATGGGCTTTGGATCTAGCCTTAAAATCCCAAAATTCGGGGTAACAAACATGGAATAAGTTCTTAGGGAGGAGACCAAAGAGTCTTATTCAAGAAAAGGAGAAGTGAGGGGGTCTGATGCAGACATCAGGTGTGTTGATCTGGGTTGCTTTTCCTGTTGTTAAAATTGAATTAATTTGTAATGAACTTTGGAAATTTTTGGTTTCGTGAACATCACAAATTCTAACTTTCCTGTGCTGGGTTTCCCCCCTCATTTCTAGGCTTGTTTGTAATGGAAATATCTGAGCTACTTTCTGTAAATAGCTTCACCGTGCGCTGTGGCTGTGCTGAAGTTCACATTTGGGGGTTTTCTGTAGCTTTTTCTCAGCATGCTATGAAGTACCAAAATGTGGCAATGCTCCCAGTCCCCATTGCAGGCCCAGAGAGAATAAGAATGTTAGCAGCAATTGTAGCCCAGGTCCCACAGAATGGAGCAGAGCACTCCCAGCTGGTGCCCCGACACCCAACTTCCTTTGCTGCATTACACTTTTTTCCACTGCGTGTTTTGCTGGCTGAAACTCCTTGAAATCCACTGTTGATTTACTTGGTCAATAAATATCCTGAGGAGGAGGAATGAAGATGTAAGCATCTCTGCCTCATTTGAGGACTGTGCCAAAGCTGCCAGAAAACAATTCCAAATGGTTCAAGTAAATGCTGAAAGGGCTGATTTAGTGTCTCAGCAACAGGTTTGAAATGCATAGATCTCTTCCCCACCAGATTCACAGCCTAAAATACTAGCTGGGCTGTCTCTGCTTTTCATCCTTCCTGTACAGATAGATTAAATTTGATGTAGATTACTCTGTGAAAGTCTCTTGTATCAGATATTAAAAACTGAGGTTCTGCATGGACATTAATGCTGTCATAGTGCTTCCTACAAGAAAGTTTGTTCTTGGCCCAGATGTCCTCTCCCTATTATATTTTTGCAGTTTGGCTATAGCCAGGGCTGGCTCTGGACACCAGCAAACCAAGCACGTGCTTGGGGCGGCACATTTTCAGGGGCGGCATTCTGGTCATTTTTTTTTGTTTTGTTTTGGGTGGCAAAAGCCTAGAGCTGGCCATGACAGCAGCAGCACGCTGTGCACAGGGGTGCCCTGGGGCTGCTGCAGTTCATGCCATGGGGAGCAGCGCCCACACCTTGTGGGTGGGCAGGGCAGGCTCTGAGCAGGGGACACTCAGGCTGGGGGCACCACAGCCAGGGCAGGGCAAAGCGGCCTAAGCCGCCCAGGGACTGCAGCAAGGCAGCCAGAAGCAGCAGCAGCAGCGAGGCCATAGAGGGCGGAGTCCTGCCATGTGGGGCCCATTTTCCGCTCTCTGGGGCTTCGCTCCCTCTGGGGCTACCCTGCCCTGGCTCCTCAGCCTCTTGCCAGGGCAGTCGCCGGTCTCTGCTACCCCAGGTCCTGGCTGTTCCTGGAGGCAGGAGCCCTGGCTGGAGGGACTCTGGACTGAGGCATGGCGCAGGAGCCCCACTGATTACCCCGACTCTGCCAGCACCGGACCAGCTGGAGGCGAGGGAGGAGTGGGCAGAGTCAGCACTGGTAGTGGGCAGCCCAGCAATGGGGCCATAGGGGGGTGCGGGTGAGGGGGCACTGGTGGTGGGGGAGGGTGAGAGCCCAGGGCTGGGGTAGGGGGCAGCCAAAATTTTTTTTGCTTGGGGCTGCAAAAGACCTAGAGCCAGCCCTGGCTGTAGCCCTCCACCCCAGAGGTGAGTGCATTTCAGTGCATTGACTATGTAAAGTGCTTTAGGAGTAAGTTGCTATATATACATATATGGTGTTTTTTTGCAGTGGCCTCACAAACTTTTGTTGTTGTTGTTTTGAGGGAGAGCAGAAAGGAGACTGAAGTGTGGGTGGATCTTGATGAGGTGAGAAGGATTTAGAGAATCGAGGGAGCAAAACAGGAAGCCAGAGACTTGGAGGCAGAAGACTGGTGGAGGGAGACACCCAGAAGGATGGAGAAGGAAAGAATGACATCTCTCTACACCTTACGGCCTGGGAGAGAAGTAAGTGGAGTCCCTTTCCCAGCAACCAGTGGGTTTGGTTGATCTGGTTAGTTTTTTTGCATGTCCATTTAAGGTTGGAATTTTCAGCTTCTAATGATCACATAAATTGGGGCCACAGTTTCCCCTAAAAGCCCATAAATCACACTGAAAACAGTAAAAAGAACAGGAGTACTTGTGGCACCTTAGAGACTAATAAATTTATTTCAGCATAAGCTTTCGTGGTCTATAGCTCACTTCTTCTGATGCATAGAATGGAACACATGGACAGGAGATATTTATACATCCAGAGAACATGAAAAGGTGGAAGTATGCATGCCAGTTGGAAGAGCCCAATCAAGTGAGATGAGCTATCATCTTGGGGCTCTTCCAGCTGGTATGCGTACTTTCACCTTTTCATGTTCTCTGGATGTATAAACATCTCCTGTCCGTGTGTTCCATTCCATGCATCCGAAGAAGTGGGTTGTAGCCCACGAAAGCTTATGCTGAAATAAATTTATTAATCTCTAAGGTGCCACAAGTACTCCTGTTCTTTTTGCGGATACAGACTAACACGGCTGCTACTCTGAAACCTGTCACTAAAAACAGTGATTTCTTATTTCTTTGCCTTCAAACTAGGTGATTCAATCTCATGATTTTTTGGGGAGTCTGATTCATGATTTTTTAGCACTTGGGATTGGCAATACTGAAACAAAGGATTCTTCCTTCACTGTAAAAGCAGCAAAGAGTCCTGTGGCACCTTATAGACTAACAGACGTATTGGAAGCATGAGCTTTCATGGGTGAATACCCACTTTGTCAGATGCATGCTGGTATTCACCCACGAAAGCTCATGCTCCAATATGTCTGTTAGTCTATAAGGTGCCACAGGACTCTTTGCTGCTTTTAGAGATCCAGACTAACATGGCTACCCCTCTGTTCCTTCACTGTGAGCTGCATGCACTCATTGTAAGATGCCTGTGAATCCTGAACATACTGTCCAGTCAATAGGCATAATCTCAAAACTCAGGAGGAGGGTTTGTCCTTTACATAGCAGTCCAGAGCTTCTTGACTCCCTCCATTTTAGAAAGACCATTTGACACACTACATTTTGAGATTGGTTTCAAAAGATATTTTAAGGCTTTCAGTTCTTCTTCAAGTGCTTGCTCATGTCTATTCCACAATAGGTGTGCGCTCCCCCTACGGGTGCTGGAAGTTTTTCCCTCAGCAGCACCCGTAGGGGGAGCGCTGCTGCAACCCCTGGAGTGGCACCTCTATAGCTTGCTATAAGGGGAGCTGCGCGCTCCCCACACCCTCAGTTCCTTCATGCTGCCAGTGACGGTGCATCATAACTAATTGCTGCAGCTTTGCTGCAGCTTGTCCCATAACTCGTTTCATCATTAGTAGTACCTGTGTTAGTTAGTTCAATAAAGTTTCAGCTTAGTTAGTTAGTTGGTGTTCAGGCCGAGGCATGCCCTGGGCCCCAGGGTTTAACTCGTGAGAGTCTTGCAGGCATTCAAAGCCTAGAAGTGACCCGCATGCTGATTGTCTCCACTGCTTGGGCAAATCTCACATCAGTGACCGCTGTAAGATCTGCAGGTCCTTTAAACCCAGAACTAAAAAAGAGAGAAACATTAGACTTCGGGCCCTTCTCATGGAGCCAGCATTGGTCCCAACCCCAATGTGCTGAGCAGAATCGGCACCAGGCACTTTGTTTTCAGTATGCAGCGATCTCCCAGCACCTTCTGGTGGCAGGCACCGCTCCCCATCCAAGAAGCAGAGAAAGGCCCCGTCCTCTCAGATGTATCGAGAGAAAGCAAGGGGTGAGGTTAGACCCGCATCGGGCAGTCCCAGTTTCCCCCACCCCAGGCTCCAGAGCTCTGACTCAGGTTGAGCAGAGCAGCCCGGTTGCATCAACTCAGGTCTCTCCTGATGTTCGCATGCCTTCGACGCCAGAGGTCTTGCAGGTGGCCAAAGACATTATGACTCTGCAGGTGCCCGGGGCATCGCCGGCACCCAGACCCTGCTGCACAGGCGAGCCGCCGCTGGGCTCCCATCAGTCAACACCAACATGACGCAGATCCCGGTGAGGGGATCACTCTTGGGCCCGCTCGCCGCTCAGTGTCCTATCAGGACACAGCCTCCAGCCTCCGCTTTTGTTGCCCAACAGGTTGTCTTGTCAGGTGCCGTCGGAGAGGAGTTCCAGGCACTGCTCCACGCTGAGTTCAGAGTATCAGCGGAACGGGCGCAGATGCCGTAGACGCTCCCATTCTCGGTGGAGCTACCAAAGCCACTCCCGACACGGGTGCCGTTGCCAGTCATGCTCCAGCTGTCTTGCCTCAAGGCCCTATGCCCACGGCTCCTGGTGGGGATCGCCAGCTCCCCATCATCGGGGATCCAGGCATTGAAGCATCTCAACGAGTACCAGCTCGAGGCGGCACCATTCCTCAATGTCAGAGTCCCGGTCCCATGGCAGATGTCATTCCTGGTACCACCACTCGTACCGCTCCCACGGCACCAATAGGTCATTGGTACCCCAACCTCAACCTCAACCTCCATGCGGCACCCTACGACTCAGCCAGGCCAACCTGACCAGCTGGTGCCGCTGGTGCTGCACCAGAGTCAATGGCAGGGGCCCCCTAGCCAGGCCCTCGGTCAATAGCAGAGGCATTGGAGACTCCTTCAGCCGCACTATCCAGACCTCCGAGGGATAGATCGGTGGGTCATGGATCCTCAGCACTGCATGAGGAGTCCGCCCAAGGGGTGGATCCCATGGCACTGGCCGATGTGCATAGCCCCGTACTGTCCGCCTCCCCCGCGCCAGATGACAAAATTGCAGCCCCACCCCCCTCTGCATCGCAGGAGGACTTCAGGGCTCATCAGGAGCTACTAAGGCGAGTAGCATCCAGTCTCCAGCTCCAAGCTGAGGAGATGGAGGGACCCTCAGACTCATTGTTTAATGTGCTCTCATCCTCAGAGTGCACCCTCCCGTTGCATGAAGGGGTGGCTAACATCTCCAATGCCCTCTGGTGAATGCTGGCGTCCCTCGCCCCAGTATTGAAAAAGGCTAAGCGCAAATACTTCATACCCGCGAAAGAGCACACAAATACCTTTATACCCACCCGGCCCCCAACTCCCTAGTGGTGGAGTCCTGTGGAAGCAAAGAAAAAACTGACAGGAAGGAAATTGCAATGCACGACAGTTTTTAGCAAAAGCAAACTAACTGTGACCCTAATAATGAGAAAAATGTAAAAGCAAGGATTGTGTATGGCAAGTTAAAAAAAGACTGTGTAAAAAGTTGTTTCAACCTTATGTAAATAATATGTAAATAATTCAAAATATAAACTAAAGTCTCTTAAATAAAAAAAACCAAAATATCAAAATAACCTATTGTGGCAAAATGCCGGCACTATTTTGATGGGTCTCGCTCTTTCTCTTCTTTGGGCAGGGTTCAGGGCACCATTTCTTGCCCCTGCAGTGGAATGTTAACTGCCCTACTAGTGTCCTAGAGGAGGGGAGTGGAGAGGGAGGGACCTGGGCCCACCCTCTACTCCAGGTCCCAGCCCACGGGCCCTGAGGATAGTGGTAAACCACTTGAACTGACACTTCCTCCCCTGGGCTACTTCCCTCTCTTGCCCTTCAGCTTGTGGGGGGCTTCCTGCCCTCCCTCTGTACAAGCCAGGTGCCCTTTACCTAGGGTCTTGGACTTCTTAGCTCACCGCAGCACTTCTCCAAACTGTCCTCTGCTTCCCTTCAAATTGTTCTCTGCTCCAGCACCAATTCCTCTCTGCTCCAACTCCTTCAAACTGTTCTCTGCTTCAACTCCCACACTGTCTGATTGAAGCAGGGGGTTTTTATCATGTGACTGGCTTCAGGTGCTCTAATTGGCTTCAGGTGCTCTAATTAATCTATATCAAACTTTCTTCCCCTTACAGGGAATAAGGCTCCCTTCTAACCCTCTCCTGCTGCCCTCTGGCCATGCTGTATCACACCTATGTATAAACAAAATGCAGCTGTTACTTATTATTGTCTATAACAAAAATATAAATGCTTGCTGTAATTGTTTACCTGTTAAAAAACCTGTCTAAAAAACAAACAAACCCTATATCCTAGTGCACTCTCTCCCTGCTGTAGCTGCTAAACAAAATAAAGTATCTGACTTTGCTGTACCCAAACATATAAGTAAAAACTCTGTTATTCTCCAACAATCCGTAAATCAGAGGGAAAGACAGTGTCAACTAGGACCTACCCCCCAAAATAAAGACTCTAAAAGACTGGACTTGTTTGGCAGGAAGCTTTATTTGTCTGCCAGCTTCCAGCTCCAGGTGGCCATCCACCAGGCCCTCCTCAGTCGTTATGAGTTTAACTTGTGGGGGTCACTGCCGAAATTCGAGCCCCCCCCTCGAATGCGAATGGAAGGATTTTAAGGCACTGGTGGAGGAGGGCATCACCACCGCAAAGGCTGATCTTCAGGAGGCATTGGATGCCGGTCCATGGCTTCAGCCGTGTCCATGCGCAGGGCATCACGGCTACTGTTGTCTGGCTCTCCGTGGAGGCACAGTCTGTGATGCAAGATCTCCCCTTTGACGGCGAGGACCTGTTCGCAGAACAAACAGATGTGAGGCTCCATGGCATGAAGGACTCACGTACTACGCTTCAGACTCTCAGGCTCTACGTCCTGCCCAAGGAAAATCCTAAGACACAGGCCTCCATCCCTGCACCCCAGCCGAGAAATGAGCCTGCCTACAAGAGGTCCAAGACCCAAAAGAGGCAACCTCAGAGGCAGTCTCGCCCTGCCCCGCAGCCTGGGTCCTCCAGAGGCAAGCAGCAGGGCAAGAGGTGGTTTTGACTGGTTGCAGGAGGGTACCCCGGTGACCCCCACAAGGACCCTCCTACTAATAAAGTTTGCCTTCAGCAACCACTTGTGTGCGTTTCTTATGGAATGGTCCCGAATAACATCAGACCGATGGGTCCTCAACACCATTTCCCAGGGTTACATGCTACAATTTGTCTCATGGCCGCCCTTCCAGCCACCTCCCTCGGAAGGCAAGGGGGACCCGTCACATTTACCCCTGCTACAGCAGGAAGTGGCTCGGCTCCTCAGCTTGGGAGCTGTGGAGAAGGTTCCGTGGGAGTTCTGGGGGAAAGGGTTTTACTCTCATTACTTCCTGATCCCGAGGTGAAAGGGGGGCTCAGGCCCATCTTGGATCTGCGAGACCTCAATCGGTTCATGGCAAAATGCCAGTTCTGCATGGTCTCTCTGGCATGTATCATACCCACTCTGGACCCTGGCAATTGGAATGCATCCCTGGACTTTCAGGACACATATTTCCTTATCCATATATTCGAGGGGCACAGATGCTTCCTCCGTTTCCTAGTGAGACAGGACCACTACCAATTTACGGTCCTCCCGTTTGGCCTGTCCTCCGCTCCCAGGGTATTCACAAAGTGTATGGTGGTAGTGGTGGCCTACCTCAGACTCCGAGGGGTACAGATATTCCCCTACTTCGACAACTGTCTGCTCAAGGGCAGCTCGCAGTCCCAGGTGAAGAACCACGTGGACCTGCTCTTGGCTATGTGTGCCAACCTAGGCCTACTAGAAAAAGAGGCCAAGTTGACATAGAATTCATAGGCACTCTCCTGGATGCCTCCAAGGCCACAGCCTCCCTTCTCATGGACAGGTTCCAGACCCTGAAGGGGCTTATAGCCTCGGTCATGGAGTTCCCCATCATCACAGCCAGGGTATGCCTGCAGCTCTTGGGCCATATGGCGGCGTGCACATATGTGGTCCGCCACGCCAGGCTTCGGATGAGGCCCCTCCAACTCTGGTTGGCCTCAAAGTTCTCCCAAGCCTGGGACAAACTAGACAAGGTCCTCTCAGTACCAGCGCAGGTGATTGCCACGCTACAATGGTAGTTCTTCCAGGCCAATATGCTCCAGGGAGTTCCCTTCCAGGACCTGACCCCATCGCTAGACCTAGTGTCCGACCTGGGTTGGGGGGGCCCACATAGGGAACTCACAGACCCAAGGGATGTGGTCAGCCACTGAGCTGTCTTCACACAAACGTCAGGGAACTCAGGGCAATACACTTAGCCTGTATGGCGTTCAGCTCACAGCTGTACGGCAAGGTGTTCAGAGCACTCACGGACCACACCGCCGTGATGTTTTACATCAACAGGCAAGGTGGGACGAGGTCCTCGGCCTTCTGCCTGGAAGTCCTCAGCCTATGGCACTTCTGTATGGCCCACGACATCTCCCTGAAGGCTTTCCACCTGCCAGATGTCAACAACACACAGGCCGATTGCTTGAGCACGTTTTTCTCCTCCCAACACGAGAAGTTGCTCCACTCAGAGGTCACTCACCTGCTTTTCTGAGCATGGGGCACTCCCCAAGTAGACCTGTTTGCGATCCAACAGAACCGCCTTTGCCACAGGTTCTGTTCCAGAGGGAGGGTGGGAAGGAATATGATCTCAGATGCCTTCCTCCTGTCATGGTTGAGTAACTCCTCTATGACTTTCCCCCATTTCCTCTCATTGGCAAGGTCCTGGAGAAAGTGAAAATGGACAAGTCACACGTCTTCCTGATCACCCCAGCTTGATCCTGGCAACATTGGTATGGGACCCTCCTGGGCTTGCTCGTGGCCTCTCCATGGCCATTGCCACTCTGCCTGGACCTACTCTCCCAGGACCAGGGCCGCCTCCTCCACCCTAGTCTGGCCACACTCCATTTGACAGCGTGGCTGATCAATGGCTAGATGCGGAGGAGAAAAGGTGTTTGGAAGGGGTCAAGTGTGTCCTCCTCGAAAGTAGAAAGCCATCCACATGCCGATCCTACCTGGCAAAGTGGTCCAAGTTCTCCAGGTGGGCAGGCAAGAAGGGTACTTCCCCAATGTCCGCCCCATTCCAACTTATCCTCGAGTACCTTCTTCACCTTAGAACTCTAGGCCTGGCCCCTTCCTCCATCAGGGTGCACCTGGTGGCTAGTTTGACTTTCCATCTGCTGGTCCGGAGCTGCTCGGTTTTCTCTCATGCCACGACCGGGCATTTCCTCAAAGGGCTAGACCGGTCCTTTTCTTATGCTAGAGCCTCTCTCCCTCAGTGGGATCTAAATTTGTTGTTATCTCACCTTATGGGGCCCCCGTTTGAATCCCTGGCCACATGCTCATGGTCTCACCTTTCGTGGAAGGTAGCCTTCCTTGTGGCCATCACGTAAGGCCCGGTGGGTCTCGGAGCTCAAGCCCCTTACACAGTCTTTCACATGGACAAGGTTCAGCTCTGCCCACACCCGGCATTCCTCCCTAAGGTGGTCTCCACTTTTCACATGGGCCAGGACATTTTCCTGCCTATCCTCTGCCCCAAACCTCATGCCTCTAATGAGGAAAATTGCCTCCATATGCTCGATGTGTGCAGAGCACTGGCTTTTTACCTGGATCGGACTAAGCTGTTCCGCAGGTCCTTGCTACTCTTTGTTGCTTCAGCCAAGCGCATGAAGGGTCAACTGATCTCCACCAAGAGGCTTTCCCGGTGGATTACAGCGTGCATCCACACATGCTACAACCTAGCAGGAGTTCCCGCACCACCTATCGTAAGAGCTCACTCTACAAGGGCTCAGACCTCGTCGGACGCCTTTGTGGCCCATGGCCCTATCCAGGACATCTGTAGATCCACTACCTGGGCCTCAGTACACACGTTCAAATCGCACTATGTGATCGTCTCCCACACCAGGGATGACGCTGGTTTCGGTAGGGCTGTGCTTCAGCCAGGGAGTCTATGAACTCCTACCCACCTCTATCAGACATAGCTTGCAATCACCTACTGTGAAATAGACATGAGCAAGCACTCAAAGAAGAAAGGAAAGTTCTTCTTACCTGTTCCATAACTGTCGTTCTTCGAGGTGTGTTGCTCATGTCTATTCCACATCCCGCCCTCCTCCTCCCCTGTCGGAGTTGGTCCGTCAAGAAGGAACTGAAGGTGAGGGGAGCACGTGGCTCCCCTTATAGCGTGCTATAGAGGCGCCACTCCAGGGGTCGCAGCAGCGCTCCCCCTACGGGTACTGCTGAGGGAAAAACTTCTGGCATCGATGCACATGGCAAGCAAGCACACCTACTGTGGAATAGACATGAGAAACACATCTCAAAGAACGCCAGTTACGGACCAGGTAACTGTCCTTTTTTTGATTGATAGCTGGTAAAACTTGCCCAAATTATTCACCTTTTTGCCAGTTTAAAAAGTTCAAGAACCCCTTTCCTGCCCTCTAAAAACAAGCACAGGAATTACACAGAATGCACCTCTTGATTGCCTTAATCTCTCTCCTTTTCCTCATATCTGTTGGCCTTGTTCCAGTTCTTGGTCAAGTTCATGTCTAGGAAGCTGATTACTGGCAGTGACAATCAGAGGGGCAGGGCTTGTAAGGACAAAAACAACCAAAAGTTGCTTTCCAGTGTCATAGAAAGAGAATAAATTCCCTTGATTTTTCACTGGTGAATTAAAGTACCTTTAACTAGAAAATCCAAAGTGAATCTGCACTTGGAAGCACATGAATTACTGCAGAGAATGCATGCATCTTTTAATAGGTCATTGACTAAAAGCGATCTTGATGTAAATGTAATCATATAACAGACCTAGAATCATGAACTCCAGCAAACTCCAAAGACAGCTAGGAGACAGCAGTGCTCCACCCTCAGAATGAGGAGTTGAAGCCCTGATGAATCATCGTCATTGTATACTAGTCTTGATGGTTGACATGTTGGCCCACTAATGGCTCCTTCATTCCCATCGTCCACACAAATCAGCTTGGGTTTCTGACACCCTGTGCCAAATGAAGAGAAAGTGTGGAAGCACTAGCAGTAGTGGCAGAAAATGAAGACTGATACAAACAGTATGAGACATAATTAATGCTTCCAAGCCTATGCTGAGGCTGTATTACAGGCCAAGAAAGCCTTCCTTTCTGTAATGGAATGCTAAACTGTATTATACGGTTCAGCGACAGTAGACTCTCGCTATAACAGCCTTCGCAATAGCGAACCTTGGATTATAGCAAATATGGTCCCTAGATCCCTCCTCCACTCCATCCTCAACTGCTGAGCACTGAGAGGTCCTTCAGCCCTGGGGCTGCGGCAGGGGCTGACAGGTCCTCTGGCCCTGGGGCTTTGGCCAGAACACAGTGCTTCTCCAGCCTGGGGCTGCAGTGGGGAGGCACGGAGCTCCTCCAGTCCCGGAGCTCTGGCCAGGACTGAGAACTCCTCCAGCCCTGGGGCTGCGGCAGGGAGAGAGAGTTCCTCTGGCCTTAAGCTCACAACAGCCACCTGGTAGTGCATAGAAGGTCTGTAGCCATCCCAAATCTGGTTCAAGAGCCAGATCTGCTAGTAGCAGCATATATGCCAACTCCATGGCTGCTCCTGTGCTGGAGCACACACGGGGAAAAATTAGTGGGTGCTCTGCACCCATCGACAGCCAAGCTCCCTATCCCAGCCTCACCTCCACCTCCTCCCTGAGTGCACCGCGTCCCCACTCCTCCACCTACCTCCCAGCTCTTGCCACCGCTAAACAGCTGTAGCAAGCTCTGGGAGGAGGGGGAGGAGCGGAAACATGGTGTGCTCAGGGGAAGAGGCTGGGCCAGGGTGGGAATTTGAGGAAGGGGTCAAATGGGGCAGGGAGGGGGTAGAGTTGTGGCAGGGCCGGGGGCAGAGGGGGGTTGAGCACCCACCAGTGCCATTAGAAGTCGGCGTCTATGAGTAGCAGCCCTGCAATCTACTGTGGACAAGGTATACATGACATAATGTCAGAAGAAAACTAGTGCCAGAGGAGAACAGAAACAGAATAAAAACTGCAACAAACATTGCAGAAAGAAAGGGCGGAAAACGGTACAAGGGTTGTAGAATTGATCTCATCAACATGCCACTTTTCAGTGTCCTAGAGAACTTCAGCTTTGGTAGACCTTCAGAGTGAACAGACTGGAAGCAGTATTGTGAAAGGCTTTGCATTGCTGCAAAACTCCATAAGAAAATAGGAGATATTCAAGTATCATCTTTAATTTATGCTATGAGGAAGAAGGCAGAACATATGTTTAAATCACTTACCTTTACTGAAGACAGTCACAAAGATGACTATGAAAGAGTTCTGTCTATGTTTGATGCATACGTTATTCCTCAGAGAAATGTGGTTTATGAAAGAGCATGTTTTCACCAGAGAATTCAGGAATCAAGAGAAAATGTTAAATCTTTTATAAGAACTTTGCATGCACCAGTTGAGGGGAACCCTAGGGCTCTCCGCCCACCCGCTGCTGCCCAGGATCTTCATTTTATCATGGATATTTTTACTAAAAGTGAGGGACAGATCAGGAGCTTCCTGAATTTTTCATTATTCCCCATGACCTGTCCCTAACTTTTACTAAAAATATCTGTGATTAAATCTTAGCCTTCACCATGAGGTACTGCTGTCTTGCCTGAAAGATGTGGAAAGAGTCAAAGGTAATGCACTAAAATGGGTTGAGTCCCTCATGGAGGGAAACACCCTATGAGTAGTGATGGGAAACGGCACCTAGACCCCTCACTCGTGGAGTCCCACAAGGATCAGTTCTCTCTCTGGTCCTTTTCAACACCTACCTGCAACCACTAGGTGAACTAGTCAGACACCAGGGACTCAAGTGCCAACAATATGCAATAACACAGCTCCACCTATCCTTCACCACAAATGATCACACCACTACCACCAAGATGGCCCAGTGCTTGGATGAGACCAGTTCATGGATGAAGAACAGCTGGCTGAAGCTGACCCCAAGCATGACAAGAGCTTAAGAAAGAAGAAAGGGCATTAAAGAGTTTGCAGCCACAGTGCAGTCTCCTTTGGTTGAAGGTACTCACCCATGATTGGTCAATTCAGTCCATAGAAGAAAAGTGCTCTGGGATGCCTTCTGGACACTGAGCTCTCACACAAAATGCATTACTTGTGGATGCTGCTACCATCTCTGGTCAGCTAGAAAAATGGTTCTCAACAGTGGCATGGATACTCCTAGGGATACACAGAGGTCTTCCCAGGGTACATCAATTCATATAGATATTTGTGTAGTTGTACAACAGGCTACATAAAAAGCACTAGCGAAATCAGTACAAACTAAAATTTCATACAGACAATGACTTGTTTTTACTGCTCTATATACTATACCAGGGATCAGCAAGCTTTTGCACGCAGCTTGCCAGGGTAAGCAACCTGGTGGGCCGGGCCGGTTTGTTTACCTGCCACGTCCGCGGGTTTGGCCAATCGCAGTTCGCACTGGTTGTGGTTCACCGCTCCAGGCCAAGGGGGGCTGCGGGAAGTGGCGCAGGCTGAAGGATGTGCTGGCCGCCCTTTCCGCAGCCCCCATTGGCCTGGAGCGGTGAACCACGGCCAGCGGGAGCCGCAATAGGCTGAACCTGCAGACGCAGCAGATAAACAAACCGGCCCTGGCGAGTCGCATGCCAAAGGTTGCCAATCCCTGTACTATACATTGAAATGTAAGTACAATATTTGTATTCCAATTGATATATTCTATAATTATATGGTAAAAATTTGAAAGTAACCAATTTTTCAGTACTAGTGTGCTGTGACACTTCTGTATTTTTGTCTGATTTTGTAAGAAAGTAGATTTTAAGTGAGGTGAAACTTGGGGGTACACAAGACAAATGAGACTCCTGAAAGGGGTACAGTTGTCTGGAAAGGTTGAGAGCCACTGAGGTAGAAGACTCCATCCCATCCTGGTGGCTGATGAGCTGGCCTCAGTTATTCATGCATTCGTCATCTTTCAGCTGGACTGCAATGCAACACAATATACCTGGGCATGAACCCTTCAGCACTGAGGAAACTCCACCTAGTACAAAATGCTGCAGCATGTCTCTCAGCAGCACAGGCTACTGTGAACACATCAAACCTGCCCTATTGCTCCCCATACCATTTCAAATCAAGTTCAAGGTCTCAGTCCTTATCTTCAAGGCACTCCGTGACCTGGGCCCTGGATAGCTAAAAGCCTGTCTAAAGCTCCAGGATGAAGACTGTGATTGAAAACTCTGCTTCTCTGACCCAATGGATCTCTCTATCATAAGAGTAAAGCCTGTCTGTGGGTGAAACAGAACTCTATTGGAGGCCAAGCCAAGACTGTGGCATGAACTCACCCAGGAACAAGGACCATCACAAACCTCAACACCTTCCTCTCCAAGTGCAAGGCACATTTCTTTGGCCTTGCCTTCTCTAACATAAGCATATGGCAACACGGATATTATATAAAAAAACCCTACCACCTTACCAAAACAGGACAATTCACTGTGCACGCTTCTTCCCCTGGGGAAAGGATTAGAGAATGAACAATGGGTGACAGATGTGTAGTGATATCGCTTAATGCAGTTCTGGAAGGCACTCAGATACTGTGATGATAAACACAGTATAAGAACCTATGTAGACGAGAATAGATAAGCAGTTACTTTCTTTGGCATTATTTATACAGTGATTATGTGTGTGTATTGCACTATACAGATACTTAAAATACACAGTCTCTGATTTAAGAGCTGTACTTGGGAAGCCATTTGCAGTACATAACAACAACTTATTGAACGTACAATGTATGAACAATGATATGCATGGTTATGTTCCAGCAGATAGCACTATTTATATTGTCTACATAAACAGATCTCCCTTTTATATATAACTCTTGTAACACCTGCCCCAAGAAGCTCACAGTCAGTCTGAACTTAACACAGAGTGGGGGGTTTACGCACAAGGTAGAAATGGTTAAAAGAAGTGTTGCAATAGTGTGTACTCGTGAGAGATGTTGATTGTCATGTGCCTATCTTGTTAATTCCTCCCCTGGATTTTTTTCAATATTTACATTAGAATTTTTTCTATCCTGGAAAAAAAAAAATCATAGGGGGAGAGTGTTGAAGATTGATCTCTGTCTTGCTCCCTTTCATCACCTTCTGACACCATGTCTCAGTAAACATGAGAAACCTAGACTTTAGAGCTGAAAAAGACCTATTAGGTAGAGCTGTTAAAAAGTCAACCAAAAAAATTTTTTTTTCAAAATTTTTAGGGGCTTTTTAAAAAAAGGATTAACTGTGGAGCTGGTCAAAAACCAAACAATGAACCTTTTTATCACTTTGGGTGGTGTGTGTCAAATTTTCAGCAAAAAATGTTGGCCAGCTTTGCTATTAAGAGCAGTGGAGATGGTCTGCATCAACTATTGGGCCAGTACAGTTTGGTTCCCAACAGGACATCATCTAGTGTTTTGTCAAACCCAGTTTTAAATATCCTGAATGACTGGGCTTGTACCACATCTTTAAGGGCAATTTTCGAGAAAAAATAGGCTTCAGTTTTAGGGATACTCAGTCCCAAAACATTATGAAATTGGATTAAAAATCAGGAGGTATTTTTAAAACAATGATACATTTTGGGTTCTTTCTATATGAACCTGTGATGCAGTAGGGACTGTCTGTGTGGGGAGTGGGAGAGCAGGGGAGGACTTTAGGGGATGGACGATGCCAGGGCCTGTAACCTGAGCTAGGTAAGGGAGGGGAAAGGTCAAACACCTTTGCCCGGGAAGGGGAACAAAGGAAGGGAGTGGCAGGAGGGAAGCAGTTTGAGTTTGGGCTTGGGGCTGTGTGGGCGGAATTCAGGGTATCCTAGCTAGGATCTAAGCACCCTGAAAGCCCAGAAGGACTCGGTGGAGGGGTCCTGACTGTGCCTGCAAGCTCTGCTGTAACCGGTGTTTCTGTTGTCCAATAAACCTTCTGTTTTACTGGCTGGCTGAGAGTCACTGTGGGTCCCAGGAAGAGGGGTGCAGGACCGGACTCCCCACACTCCGTGACAAATGGTGGCAGCGGCGGGAGATACTGCACCCCGTGGACGGCGCTTCCTGCAGTAAGTGACTGGGGAGCAGTAAAACGAAGGGGTGGTTAACCCCTGGGAGTGTGTGCCCAGTGAGAAGGACTTTGCAGTAACAGGGTCCCCCGGGGGATTACAGCGAGCGGTCCCAGGGGCGGAGGAGTCTGCAGCTCGACCCTGGCAGAGAGGTGGTGACCTCACGAAGGGCTGGTGCACTAGGGGTCCCCCTGGAAACCGTGGGGAGCGGCGAGCACCCCGGCCTGTGAGTGGCCAGCAGGAAGATGTATGCCAAGCGGCGCAAGTGTGACCTGGTGGAGCTGTGTAAGCAGAGGGGGCTGCACCCAGGGAGGCTCAGCAAGGACCAGCTGATTTCCCAGCTGGAGCAGGGAGACCGCATGAATGAACGGAGCCCTGTCTCTGAGGGAAGCAGCCGGGCAGATGCAGCGCAGGCACCAGTGTCTGTCCCCACTGGGAGTGGTCAGCCGGCAGACGAGGGCTTCCCGAGACCCCCCCCTTCCTAGGCGTAGAGGAAGGGCGGGGAGGAGCCCAGTGTATACCGAGGGCACCGTGACACCCCCCGGCCAGCAGGGGAGCCCCACGGCGAAGCTCACCCCCCAGCAGGGGATCCTCCCGGCAACGCTCAGCATCCGTGGAGCGGATGTGGCTGGAATATGAAAGGGAGCTGAGACGGGAGGAGCTCGAGTTAAAGAGGCGAGAGCTGGAGGAGAAGGCGAAACAACGTGAACATGAGCTGGAGGAGAAGGCGAAACAGCGTGAACATGAGGAGAACCAGCGTAAACATGAGGAGAACCAGCGCCAGCGTGAGTGGGAGGAGAAGGAGAAACAGCGTAAACATGAGCTGGACCTGGCCCGGCTGAGGAGCAGTGAGGCCCCGGCTGCGGTGAGTGAGGGGGGACCCAAGCCTACAAAGAGCTTTGATAAGCACTTGCTGCCCCGGCATAAGGAGGGGGAGGACATAGATACCTTCCTGACGGCTTTTGAGAATGCCTGCGAGCTGCACAGGGTTGACCCTGCAGACAGGATCGCAGTTCTCACCCCCTTACTGGACTCCACAGCCGTGGAGGTGTACAGCCGACTGAAAGGGGCGGAGGCAGGGGACTACGAACTGTTCAAACAGGCCCTGCTCCGCGAGTTTGGGCTGACTCCTGAGATGTACCGGAAAAAGTTCCGGAGCCAGCGTAAAACCCGTGAGGTTACATACCTACAACTGGTCAACCGGGCGCAGGGGTATGCTCGCAAGTGGACAGCTGGGGCCCAAACTAAAGAGGACCTGCTTGACCTATTTATACTGGAGCACCTGTACGAGCAGTGCCCGTCCGACCTGAGGCTGTGGTTGATGGACCAGAAGCCGGAGAACCCGCAGCATGCAGGCCAGCTGGCCGACCAATTTGTGGACAGTCGGGCAGGGGATGGCAGGGAGGAGTCTCGAAGGAGCAGGCCTGCCTCAACGCAGAGAGAGAGTCATCATGGGACCTCCCAAAGGGGGCCTATGGAGAACCCCCCCAAAAGGGGAACATCCAGCGGCAGGTCCCTCCGACCCACTCAAGGGGACCCACGAGATATGGGCTGCTATCGCTGTGGCCAACGAGGTCACATACGGGCCCAGTGCCCCAAGCTCAGGGACAGACCAAGCAGACCCAACCCGCAGAGGGTGGACTGGGTAAAAACCCAATCGGAGGAGGGGCTACGTTCCCAGGAAAGGGGGGTTGGCAACATACCACCTGTTGATGCTCCCGGTTCCGGGTTTTTGGTTTACCGGGTGGGCGCGGGGCTGCCCCTCCGGAAAGAGTGCATTGTTTCCCTGGAAGTGGATGGGAGGAAGGTCACTGGGTACTGGGACACGGGCGCAGAGGTGACGCTGGCCCGGCCCGAGGTGGTGGCCTCAGATCGGATGGTGCCCGACACCTACCTGACCCTGATGGGCGTGGGCGGGACCCCATTCAAGGTACCCGTGGCAAGGGTACACCTGAAATGGGGGGCCAAGGAGGGCCCCAAGGATGTGGGGGTACACCAATATTTGCCCACTGACGTGTTAATGGGAGGGGACCTTGAGGACTGGCCTAGTAACACCCAGAGTGCCCTGGTCGTGACTCGTAGTCAGAGTCGGCAAATGGCACTGCTCCCCGACAACGGGGAAGGTACTCGACCTGAGGTGCAGGCCCCTAACTCAGGGAGCGGGGAACGCCCAGGGGCACGGTGCAGAGAGGCTGCGGCCTCAGACCCAGCCAGCAAGAGAGAGCCGGTCCCCATTCCTGTCCCAGCTGCTGAGTTCCAGGCCGAGTTGCAGAAAGATCCCTCCTTGCGGAAGCACAGGGACCGGGCTGACCTTAGTTCGGTACAGACCATGAGGAGAGGTTGCAAGGAGAGGTTCCTGTGGGAGAAGGGGTTCCTGTACCGAGAATGGGCTCCCCCAGGGGAAGTAGAGTCATGGGGGATCAGGAGGCAGCTGGTGGTTCCCCAGAAGTTCCGTCACAAGCTGTTGTACCTGGCCCATGACATCCCTCTCTCAGGGCACCAGGGAATCCGGCGCACCAGGCAGAGGCTGCTACAGAACTTTTACTGGCCTGGGGTCTTTACCCATGTCCGACAGTACTGCCAATCCTGTGACCCCTGCCAGAGGGGGGGGAAGGCCCGGGACAAGGGGAAAGCGGCTTTGAGGCCTTTACCCATCATAGAAGAACCTTTCCAGAAGGTAGCCATGGACATAGTGGGACCTCTCAGCAAGACGACCCGGTCAGGGAAGAAATACATCCTGGTGGTCGTGGATTTTGCCACTCGCTACCCCGAGGCGGTGGCCTTGTCCTCTATCGAAGCAGACACAGTGGCAGATGCGCTGCTGACAATTTTCAGCCGGGTGGGGTTCCCCAAGGAGGTCTTAACGGACCAGGGGTCCAACTTCATGTCCGCCCTGCTCCGGTCCTTATGGCAGAAATGTGGGGTCCAGCACAACTGGGCCTCAGCGTATCACCCCCAGTCCAACGGGCTGGTAGAAAGGTTCAACGGGACGCTGAAGATGATGCTAAAAACATTTATGAACCAGCATCCGCAAGATTGGGACAAGTACTTACCTCACCTGCTGTTTGCGTACAGGGAGGTACCCCAGGAATCTACTGGGTTTTCACCTTTCGAACTGTTGTATGGAAGGCAGGTGAGGGGGCCCCTAGACCTGATGAGGGACGAATGGGAGGGGAAGGCCGCTCCCGAGGGAGAGTCAGTGGTGGAGTATGTCCTGACCTTCCGGGAAAGACTGGCCGAGCTCATGGGCCTGGCCAGGGAGAATCTGGCCCGAGCCCAGAGGAGGCAGAAGGTCTGGTATGACCGCACAGCACGAGCCCGTACCTTCGCCACCGGGGATCAGGTGATGGTTCTTATCCCCGTGAGGAGAAACAAACTCCAGGCTGCCTGGGAAGGGCCCTTCAAGGTTATCAAGCAACTGAATGAGGTAAACTATGTGGTAGAGCTGTCAAACCGGGCACATCACCGTCGGGTGTACCATGTGAACATGATGAAACCATACTATGACAGGGGGAATGTGGTGTTGGCCGTGTGTGGACATTGGGAGGGGCAGGGAGATGACCCCTTAGTGGATCTATTCCCTGGGACAAAAGCTGGTTCCCCCCTGGAGGCGATTCCCCTCTCTGAGCAACTGACCCCGGGCCAGCACGCTGAGATCAGAGGGGTGCTGCATCTGTACCGACAGCTGTTTTCCAACCAGCCTGGACGCACTAATTTGACTGTCCACCGGGTGGAGACTGGGTCACATCCCCCTATAAGATGCTCCCCTTTTCGGGTCACTGGTAAAACTGCCCAGGATCTTGAAAGAGAGGTCAGGGACATGCTGGCTTTGGGGGTGATCCAGCCATCTTCCAGCCCTTGGGCCTCGCCAGTGGTGCTAGTCCCCAAGAAGGATGGGTCAATCCGGTTCTGTGTGGACTATCAAAAGCTCAATGCCATCACCGTATCTGATGCCTACCCTATGCCCAGGCCTGACGAGCTCCTAGACAAGCTAGGAGGTGCTCGGTACCTCACCACTATGGATCTTACCAAAGGCTACTGGCAAGTGCCGCTGGACGCAGATGCCAGGCTGAAATCGGCCTTTATCACCCCTCTGGGGCTCTATGAGTTTCTGACCCTGCCCTTCGGCCTCAAGGGAGCGCCAGCCACCTTCCAGCGCCTGGTGGATCAGCTACTGAGGGGGATGGAGAGTTTTGCCGTGGCGTATATTGACGACATCTGCATCTTCAGCCAGACCTGGGAGGACCACATGTCCCAGGTTAAACAAGTCCTAGACCGACTCCGAAAGGCTGGGTTAACCGTAAAGGCTGAGAAGTGCAAGGTGGGGATGGCCGAAGTATCTTACCTGGGCCATCGGGTGGGGAGCGGCTGCCTGAAGCCGGAACCAGCCAAGGTGGAGGTGATCAGAGACTGGCCTGCTCCCCAAACCAAAAAGCAGGTACAGGCCTTTATTGGGATGGCGGGGTACTATCGAAGGTTCGTGCCCCACTTTAGTACCATAGCCGGCCCCATCACTGAACTATGCAAAAAAGGGGAAGCCAGACAAGGTGATCTGGACTGAGCAGTGCCAGGAGGCTTTCCGGGCGCTGAAGGAGGCTCTGGTTAGTGGCCCAGTTCTGGCAAACCCAGATTTTGACAAACCCTTTATGGTGTTCACTGATGCCTCAGACACGGGACTGGGGGCAGTGTTAATGCAGGAGGATGAAAAGGGGGAGAGACACCCCATCGTGTACCTGAGTAAGAAGCTGCTACCCCGGGAACAAAGCTACGCAGCCATCGAGAAGGAATGCCTGGCCATGGTGTGGGCCCTTAAGAAACTAGAGCCATATCTCTTTGGGCGACACTTCACCGTGTACACCGACCCACTCTCCCCTGACCTGGCTGCACCAGATGAAAGGAGCCAACGCCAAGCTCCTGAGGTGGAGCCTGCTCCTGCAGGACTATGACATGGACGTGGTCCATGTGAAAGGAAGTGCCAACCTGACAGCGGATGCGTTGTCCCGGAGAGGGGGCCCTGAACTTCCCCAGGTCACTGGGCAGAGTGACCCCGCTCAGTTCAGTCTCGAAGGGGGGAGAGATGTGATGCAGTAGGGACTGTCTGTGTGGGGAGTGGGAGAGCAGGGGAGGACTTTAGGGGATGGACGATGCCAGGGCCTGTAACCTGAGCTAGGTAAGGGAGGGGAAAGGTCAAACACCTTTGCCCGGGAAGGGGAACAAAGGAAGGGAGTGGCAGGAGGGAAGCAGTTTGAGTTTGGGCTTGGGGCTGTGTGGGCGGAATTCAGGGTATCCTAGCTAGGATCTAAGCACCCTGAAAGCCCAGAAGGACTCGGTGGAGGGGTCCTGACTGTGCCTGCAAGCTCTGCTGTAACCGGTGTTTCTGTTGTCCAATAAACCTTCTGTTTTACTGGCTGGCTGAGAGTCACTGTGGGTCCCAGGAAGAGGGGTGCAG